>NC_053155.1:185640579-185946829 GCF_016835505.1 Polypterus senegalus | reverse complement strand
CCTCCATATTTACTTAAAGTACGTGTGCATAGCAGCAGTGTCCTCAAGCGCATGCGTCGCATAGCATTAAGGATATCCCCATGTGAATTTCCCCTTGGGATTAATAAAGTATCTATCTATCTATCTATCTATCTATCTATCTATCTATCTATCTATCTATCTATCTATCTATCTATCTATCTATCTATCTATCTATCTATCTATCTATCTATCCATCCATCCATCCATCCATCCTAACAGAACGTTAGGTTACATAGCAGGATGTGTAGAGTACAAGTCCAATTAGATTATACTTAGGCTTTATAACACACTAGTGAAGCCTCTTCTGAAGTATTGTGTAAAGCTTTGACCTTCACGTTACAAAAAAGACAAAGCAGCACTACAAAGTCTAGAGAAGCCTGAGAAGTCCAATTCCAGGACTGGGAGGTTTGAGCTACAAGCAAAGATTAAAGGAGTAGAATGTTTTCAGTTTAAGAAAATGGAGATTAAGTGGTGACATAAGTGACATTTTCTTGAATTATGAAAGGAATTAATACAATGGATCCAGGCATTTATTTTAAATTGAGTTAAAAAAAACAAAAACTTGGGAACATTTGGAAATGTGTTAACGGTAAATTATGCACAGACATTAAGTTTATCCTAAGCTCAGTCATCCGGGAGGGGCTCAGAGTAGAGCTGCTGCTCCTCTGCATCGAGAGGAGTCAGATGAGGTGGCTCGGGCATCTGATCAGGATGCCTCCTGGACGCCTCCCTGGTGAGGTGTTCCGGGCACGTCCAACCGGGAGATGGCCCCGGGGAAGACCCAGGACACGCTGGAGGGACTATGTCTCCCGGCTGGCTTGGGAAAGCCTTGGGGTTCTCCCGGAAGAGCTGGAAGAAGTGGCCAGGGAGAGGGAAGTCTGGGCCTCTCTGCTTAAGCTGCTACCCCTGTGACCCAAACCCAGCTAAGCAGAAGAGGTTGGATGGATGGATGGATTAAGTTTATCCTTACATAGAGAACAAATGATTGATATATAGATTGATAGATAGATAGATAAATAATTCCAAGGGTAAATTCACATACTCCAGCAGCAGCATACTAATAAAAACAATATTAAAGAGTGATAAAAATGCAGGTAAAACAGACAATAACTTTGTATAATGCTAACGTTCACCCCCCCAGGTGGAATTGAAGAGTCGCATAGTGTGGGGGAGGAACGATCTCCTCAGTCTGTCAGTGGAGCAGGACAGTGACAGCAGTCTGTCTCTGAAGCATGGAATAATTAATAATAATAATTTATGTGAATTTCCCCTTGGGATTAATAAAGTATCTATCTATCTATCTATCTATCTATCTATCTTGTAGTGGCCTAGACAGTAGGATTTAGAGACCTTCAAAACTCAACCTGATTTTATTTTGGAAAGATTAGGTAAATAGGATTGGCAAACCTTGTTAGGTTGACTGGTGTGTTCTAATGATTGTTTTTTAATGTTCCATTTAATTTAAAAAAGAAAAAAACGCAGCCGGTGAATTCGACATGCACAAGCTGAACGGATAGTTTGCAGAACAGGTTGCCAGTTGAACACTGGCCATAAATAAATAACATATGGCAATAAACTAAAATCAATTTCTAACTTTCCCTTTTTACAGTTCCAGCAAAAATGCAATACTGGTGACCTGAATGCTTTATGTCTTAGGACATTGTGTGTCAAGTCAGTCTGTTTGAATCTGTATATAAACTGTGCTGTAGGCTATCATTGAAGAGGCTCTTTAAAAGCTGTCATAATAACAAAAGGAAAATCAGAAATGCGCTAGTCATGTTCCATTGGTTTTAATGAACAAGAAATACTGCTTTTGCTTGCTTTGATGGATTCTTGACACTTCCAGCACAACTGCAGCAATAGGTCAGAGATCTCAGGTTTAAGAGTAGAAGTCTGTTCTGTAGTAATGAGACAAGCTAACTGGTAGGCTTAAACTTTCTTTTTTTTTAAATCCTTGCCCTCTGTGACAAACTTTTTTTGATGGTAGCAAAATACTCTTTGATTGGCAGTGTAGCATTTTCATTTCTTTTTTCTTGTTCTCTTGTATTATTTTGGCCTTTCTTGAGAACTATTGTATTTGGATTTTATTTGTGCCTTGAGGTTGGCGCTGTTGGGCAGACTCTAGGCTAGGTTACTTACAAGTGGATTAGATGTATTCAGTGAATGGATGGATGAAACATATTACTATGTATGTTTTAAAAATATTAAATACATTTCTGATTCTTAGTCATTTTTGGAAGTACAGAATTCGATGGCTTCCAGATTCAGGTAACACAATGATATGATTTCTAGTAATTTTAAATCAACTTCAGATTTTATTTTTTTAATATTATAATTGTCGGCAATGCACTGATTCAAAAAGTATATAGCCAGGTTACCTGTACATTATTTACAACATGAATGAATTAATAAATTGAATAGAAGTGAATTGTATAAATGAAAGATTTATTTATATTTATACATTCTGCAACACATTAAAGTTATTAAATATGAATAGATAATTATATTGAATAATATTAAGTTGTGCTCACTGGGCGATATTAATGAAAATGTTGGGTCACATTGCTCGATGTGTTTATTTTTTTCATCAATGAGCAGCATGGAGTTTTTGCTTTCTCCTTCTCCCTGGCCATCTGACCATTTTTTATTAATCTGACCATTTTGGTTTTCATTTCTACTCTCTGAAATAACTGTTCTTTAATTTTGATGTTCACTTTAAACTCTTTTTAACTATCATTATTATAAATCACTTTGAGCTTCTTTCATGTATGAAAATGTGGCATTAATGATATAAATTGTTATTGTGATAATTGGAGCTTTCTGTAATGGTTCTATTATAGACCACAAAAGTATGGAACAAGTCCTAAATTGTGGGGGGCTTATTACTGGGCTGAAAATAATGCAGATTTCTTTTTTCATTTCAGTTGTTGTGATGTATTTTGTAGTGGTAACCAGTAGCTCATGATTTCTTATGTCGCTTTCATCCCCGTCAAATTTTCCTGCATCTTTCTAATTTCACTGTATAGTGCCTTTTATCTTGGGTACCTCCGTGGCCACATGCTTTCCTTCTGGCTGCACCTTTTGGCCTTCATTGCCTGATTGAGTTGTCTCTTCTCATTTTACCATTGCTCGATTACCAAATCACCTCTTTTGTTTTATGTTTCTTTGTTATACTGATCTGTAGTTTTTGGGGATTTTTTAGCTTTTACTGTTGTGATTATTGTTCTACCTTATTACCATTATCTCACCAGTACTGCCTTTGCCACCTCTCACTGTATTTCACTGCCTTCCAGCAAGTCTTATTTTTATCTCACTGCCACTTCAGTTCTTTTTTCCAGCATATTCTATGATATTCCTGTATCATGTAGCTCACAATTTCACACCATGACACTATATAATTCAGACCTGGTAAACACAATGCATTGCTACTTTTCTCATTTGTGTATTCTTGCATTTCCTGTGAGGCTGCTCCAGTGTGATTGGTCCTGTGCACTGGGATGTACAGGCTACTTCCAGTATTTTGCATTGTCCTGGCATCCAGTAATTCTATCTTTGGTTTGTACCAATAGAAAATGAAGAGGTCAAAGAGACAACGCTTCGGGAACTTAAGATGCTTCGGACGCTGAAGCAGGAGAACATCGTAGAATTAAAAGAAGCCTTTCGCAGACGAGGGAAGCTCTACCTGGTGTTTGAATATGTAGAAAAGGTACGTTTTAATTAAGAACCTTTTAAAAATCTTGCGGTTATGCCTTATTCAATTTTTGCTTTGACCTAGTTATATTCTAATCTCAGAGCAAAAAAGCATTTTTGCTTAAAATTATTTCTAATTCAGCATTTTTACAGTTGAGAGTGTATATTTTTATGGTCAAAATTGTAAAAGCATACCTCATTTCTTGAGCTTTGTGAAAGGTGTATTACTGGAATGAAGTCATATATTTATGTGGGAATGCTGTTGTTGTCCCATGTCTTTATTCGTACATTATTAGACCTGGGTATAGGTAGAATCTGACTTTTATTTCTTTATTTATGTTAAAACCCTTTCACTATCACTACTCCAGGGATGGCTAATTTCATGTGCAGTGTTTTACTTATACAAATGTTTAAGGTTAACTTTAATAATTTTAGGTACAATCAATGAGAGCAGGTCCATATTAAATTGGCTAAACCATTGAGAGATGAATAAATCTAGTGCTTAAAAGGATTTGCCAATGAAAAATCTGAGCTGTTAGAAACACGGACCAGCTGCAAGGACCAGCACTGCATGCCTCACCCATTGAAATGTTGGATCTAGTATTCAACAGTTGACTTGTAGCCTGTTAAATATGGCGCTATCATCAGCTGTCTAGACATTAGGTATGAACGAAGTGAGGAAAAGTGAAAACAAGCAAGGGATAAGGCAAAGGTGAGGACACAACACTAATCACCAATTTCCTCTATTCAGCATTCTTTTGGGCCAACATTCAGTCACTGGATAGGCTTCATCAAGACGCATCTGGAACTACTTGCTTTTCTGAACCATCCATAAGACACCAAACATTAGAAATCCCCTCAAGTCAACAAAACCTCTGTGTTAGTTGTTTCATTAGGGAGAAATCTAGCCCACTGCCAGAAAATGTAATTCAAACACTGGTAACATGTCCAAGTGCAAGTCAGCAACATCATGGTTCAAGTCCTGCGAGTATCCCTTTTTTATTGCATTTAATGTATGTTTTTTTATTTAATGATTGTGTTGCTTTCACTGTTTGTTGTAGCTATTCTACTGTCAGTAATCTGTGGGAGACATGCAAGTAAGAAGTATGAATTTCAATGTATTGTGTAATTGTAACACTAAATTTAAACGTGAAGTCGAACATTTGCTGATAATAAGAATTGTGGTTTTCTGTCTTCATCTTTAAATCGTTTAATTTACTAGTTTCTCAAATACTATCTTAACTAAAGTAGCACGTTAAATGCTTTGTTTTGTATGTGTTCTATCTGCTATAGCTATGTGTGTGAATCACTACGTGCTTCTTAAACAACTGGACACAGAATCCATTAAATTCATGATATTACAGCTCTCTGAATAATTTAAATACTGAGATGTATACTTGATATCATTTTCATGATGATAGGAGTTAAAGCATATTATTAAACATGGGAACACAGTGGCTCAGTGATAGGGACGAGCTGGCGCCCTGTCCAGAGATTGTTTCTGCCTCCTGCAAGATGCTTGCTGAGCCATACGCGACCTTTGATGAAATAATTTATTGCAGCAGTACTGTCTCTTTCAAACGTACTAACCAATTCCTGTCCTTCCTTTTCTTTCTCCAAGTAACCAATCACCACACAATCAGCTCAGTAATAGATGTTAAACCATCTGTAAGCTTAGAACGCGATTCTTCAAAACCTTTAAGAAACATTGAAATATCTTTGTAGTACATGTTTAATTATTCTATCTATCTATACTTCCAGTGTCGCACCAGCCCCAGCAAGCATACAGCATGAGGCAGGAACAATCCCTGAACAACGCACCAGATTGTCACTAGCGCTGTGCCACCATGGCCTCACATGTTTAATCATTAACAATATAGATTATTTAAATGATGTTAACATTTTATCTGTATAATGTAATGAAAATATTTTGCTGCATTTCATCTTAAAAATGATATTGTCATCATATGTAAATAGGCGCTTTATAAAGTGGCTCAGGCTGTGCAATATTATAACTGTATCGCAAGTTTACAATGAGGTAATTGTACTTATAAGTACAAACAGTTCTATAAGGAGCACTTGATGGACTGATTGAGTACATTTATAGTTCTTGGGATGAAACTGTTTCTAAACTGCGATGTCCCTACAGGAAAGGCTTTGAAACTTTTACCGTTTGAGAGCAGTTCAATAAACAGTGTGGAACATGACCCGACACAGACAGGCAGACATGTTTGAATCATCCCACACACATTTATTTACATACTCCATTATGTACAAGTGCTCACCACAACCGCCAAAGTCCCCAAAAGTCCTGGCCACAACTATGCCTCTTTAGGCCACCTCCACTCCTCTCCTCCAAGACGTTGTCCTTCTCCTCCCGACTCCAGCCATCATATGAAGGGAGGCAGCCCCTTTTATATCCACCTGGATGTGCTCCAGGTGTCCTCCAGTACTCTTCCGCCGACACGCCCCTGTGTGGCGGAAGCACCAGCTGTGTATCCGGAAGCACTCTGGGTGTCCCCGATCCTCTTCACCCCAGCACCTCCGGGTGTGGCAGTAGTGCTGAGGTCCAGGGCTCCAAAGGCATAGGGGCACCCCCTGACAGTGACCACAGGCCCCTACAGGGTGGAGCTTCAAAGCTCTGTACCCATGGCACCCAAAAGAACCCTTGTGGTCACCCCCCACATGGTCTGGGGAGGACGTAAGCCCTCTTCTGGTCTTCCTGGGCGTCCCGACTGGGTCGCCACCCCAGTCACCTCCGACAACAGCATGGCTGAGGCAGCGTGTGCTTGCTGCTACATACCGACAATTCTCTTTCTGATCAGATTGCACACTCAGATATAGTGGGATAAATAGTCTGAGTGGTGCATTTAGAGGAACAATGCTAGAAGCAGCTATGGTATTTGGAATAGTTTGCCCATTCCGTGGACCATTATATTGTTACAGGTTAATTACAATCAGATGCCTTAAACTAATAAACAATATGCGGTCAATTTTAGTGTATTTGATAAAGCCACGTCAGGGATGTGGATCTAAAAAAGAAAGGGAAACCACATTGGAACAAAAACACTGCTTTGACGCTGGGTGCCACCAGTTTGCAAATAAATTTAGCGTGAAAATGTGCGTGGTTTTACACCAAGTTTAGGTTTTATACATCACGATTTGAGAGTGGAAATGGGAGTACGCAACATTTTTGTGCGTACACACCATTTATACATGAGGCCCCAGGTCATTCAGCCAAAGTCCTAGCTACTTAATTCTTCTAAAAAAACATCAAGTCTAGTTTTGAAAGTTCTTAAAGTCTTACTGTCTACCACACTACATGGTAACTTATTCCAAGTCTCTATGGTTCTCCTTGTATGAACATGAACTCTATCAACATTTGGTGACCTAGCTGTTAAATCTTAATATGTTGCCATAGACTAGTTCCATGTTTTCAAGCCCCTGCTACATGGACACATCCAAACACAAAATTCTGCTACTGATCAAGACATCCATGTGCCCTGAGGGAAAGTGAGATCGGCATTGTATTGTAACTATTATGATTTTTCTTTGTGAAAATATTACACTTTTTAATTACTTTTACAGTTATGCTTTATATGTTAAACATCTTGGATTTGACATATATCATTTATTGTCTATAGAACATAATTTGTATTAAATAATATTATTTACCCTTTTGTTTTGGCTATTTTCCGAGATGCCATTTTTGCTTTAAGCAGGTTCTTACCTGAGTACTGCTTGCCCAGATGCAATGGCTAGTTGCTAGGGGGCTATTGGAAGTTATGCTGAGTAACATCATATACGTGACTATATATATAAGCCAAATCCAAGACTTAAACTTTGTCCAAGTGTGTAGATATCTCAGGGAAGTGTTGCTGTTTTTCATTTGTTTGTTTGTTTCCTGGTTCACAAATGAGTTTTTATTTACTGTCTTCAATTCTCTGGTTTTACATTCTGACGAAAGATATTCTTGATTTACTGGCTCTGATTTTCTGACTACATTGAATTTCATAGTCCGCTCCTTTTTTATTTCCTGCTTACCACTCTGAAGGAAGTAGAACATGTTGTACATGGAGTGGAGTTGCTGTTTGGGTAGGATTCATTTGTTTTGAAATAACACTGAGGTCCACTGCTTTAAGAATGTACCACTTTTATAAGGATTGCAAGAACTATTAAAGTTCTTGATTTAAGATCACTGCGGTGGGCTGGCAACCTACCCAGGATTTGTTTCCTGCCTTGCGCCCTGTGTTGGTTGGGATTAGCTCCAGCAGACCCCCGTGACCCTGTAGTTAGGATATAGCGGGTTGGGTAATGGATGGATGAATGGATTTAAGATCAGAAAGCAATTACTACTACTCCCTGTTAACATTGTATCTGCACTTCAGAAAACATCAAAAGTATATTTTAATATTTTTTATGAAGTAAAGTAAAATTAACTCAATTTTTTTATTAACTCAGATTACCAGAATCCAGTAAGTATAGGTGCTTGTTTATGTTTTTAAAAGCCAAATCTAAAGCTAAGTTCACTCTAGTCAGATTTTTTGCTCAGATCAGATTTTACTATCTTGGCTGTTCACATTCACAAGTACAAGTGACCTGTTACTAAATGTAATGCGATCTGTGCATTAATGCAGATGCAAATAAAATAACAGTACTTTTTCTGTTAGACCTGTGTGCAGCATTCAATACTATAAATCATGATATTCTTATAAACTGGCTTAGGCAGCGGTTAGGGCTTTTGGGTACTGCCTTAGGCTGGTTTAAGTCTTATATAACTGGAAGGAAATTCTTTGTCTGTTATGCCGACTGTGCATCAAAAATAGATGATATTCTATATGGTGTGCTGCAGGGATCAATTATGGGACCATTATTATTTTCACACTACATTCTTCCATTATTCCAGATAATTTCAAAATGTAATTTAAATTACCATAGCTATGCTGATGACAAACAACTTTGTTTATCCATGGAGCCTGATGATCGCAAGGCTCTAAACCCTTTAATCCACTGCCTTACTAGTATAACAGAATGGATGAATATGAATTTCCTTAAATTAAACAAGGAAAAAACAGAATTGTTAGTTTTTGGCAGCAATAAACAAAGTGAGAATCTTAGAAACAAAATTAATCATCTGGCCTTGCAAATCAAACCAGAGGTCAAGAATTTAGCAATTATTATTGACTCTGACTGTAATTTCATATTGCATATTAATAATATTATCAAGATTGTTTTCTTCTATCTAAAGAACATAGCAAGAATGCGATCTCTTATAACATTTAAAGAAGTTGAAAAATTAATATGTGCTTTTATATTTAGCTGACTACATTACTGTAATGCTCTCCTATCAGGACTACCTAAAAAGGACATAACTAGACTACAGCTTGTCCAGAGTGCAACAACAACAATTTTAACTAAAAGGAAAAAATATGAGCATATATCTACAGTACTAATATCTTTATATTGGCTGCCAGTACCCTTTAGAATCGATTTTTAAAATACTTCCACTTGTATATAAGGCTTTAAGCAATATTGCCCCTACCTACATCTCAGAACGCCCATTTTCTTATGTACGAAATTGAAGTCTTAGATCTGCAAATTCTGGTCTGCTCGTTATTACGAGCGACCCTGTTCAGGACTAAGCACTTTGGAAAATGTTGTAACAATAAAGGATTTGTTGATTTCTCCTTTACCACTTTATTTTTATACATACTTTTGTTTCTTCTACATAAGTAAAAATATGTGTTGTCCTGTGGTGCTCTTTATATTAATTAACTTATTGTAACTCCCAGCCTAACATGTTGCTCTGCTTTAATTGTAGTTTCATGGATGATTGAATTGTGTTCAAGACTACAGTAGTAAAACGCTAGGTAAACGTGCACAGCAATAAAACATATTTAAATTATAGCCAGTGTGGATTTGGAAAGGGAAGATCCTACTAAATAAGTTACGGGCATCGCACAAATTTCAAAGTTCCACTTTACGAAAATGTGTGAATATGAGAAAATGTCATAGTTTTGAAGAGTGTGTCTGGGATGATTTTCACACATAAGAAATAGCGACAAAGCAGGCCAGCACCTTCACTGGCCATTCCAGCTAGTCACCCAATGGCTAGCTGCTGGCTTACAGCCTAGTAGGCCCAAAAATGGGAGAACTGGCCTTTAAAGTTCAAAACTTTCTTAACAGTGTCAGAAAATATAGAAATGCCTCAGCAGAAGGAGAAAAATGGGGGAAAGTCTGGTTTAAAACCAAATGGCAACACACACTTTTTATAAATGTATATATCAAAAATCAAGAATAACAAAAAGAATTTGAAAAGAACAGAAAGGAGTTGCATTAAAAGGTAAATGCACAAACCTAGAGAATTATCCAAAGACCAGAGTAGAAAATAGTCCAGTAACTTCGATACACCACTGCCTTAGCATCCTTCTCTTGGCGAGACAGAGAGTTCAGGAGTTGTGACATCAGGATGGCCCTTACAAAAAAATAAACAAAGGTGAGATTAATCACAAAAATACATTGGAAACAATTATTAAATTTCAGCAAATATAACAAGAAAACATAAAATACACACAAACTCTAGCTGATACATACACCTGAACTCAGAAGCTTACATACACTTTGGGTGAATTCACTTTATAACCCCTCTACAGATTTTATACTAACAGAGTATAAATTTGGCATATCATTTAAGACATCTACTTTGAGCAGGGCAAAAATATTTTTTCCAACAGTGTTCATAGACATAGCGTTTCCCTTTTTATTGAGTATATCACAATTGGGCTACAGGTTTGCATACACTTTGTATACTATGCCTGTTAACAGCTTGGAAAATTCCAGAAAATTATGTCAATCCTTTAGGCAAATAGACAATTAACTTCTGATAGCCAATTAGCCTAATTGGAGTCAAAATATGGATGAATATTAAGGCCTGCCATCAACCTCACTGCCTCTTTGCTTGACATAATGAGAAAGAAAGCAGCCAACAGACCAGAAAATAAATTGTGGACCTCCACAAATCCGGTTCATCTTTGGGAAAAATTTCTAAACACCTGAAGGTTCCATGTTCATCTGTACAAACGATAATACAAATAGTATAAACACCATGAGACCATGTAGCTCTCAAACCACTCAGAAAGGAGACACATTCTGTCTCCTAGAATAGAATGTCAATCCCAGAACAACAGTAAAGGAACTTGCGAAGATGCTTAAGGAAACAGGTAGACAAGTATCTATAGCCACAGTAAAACAAGACCTATATCAACATAACCTGAAAGGCTGTGCAGCAAGAAGGAAGCCACTGCTCCATAGCCACCATAAAAAAGACAGATTCCAGTTTGCAATGCAACTTACGGACAAAGATCTTAACTTCCGGCGAAATGTCCTCTGGTCTGATGAATCCAGGATCAAACTTTTTGCTCATAATGACCATTGTTATTTTTAGAGGAAAAGGGGTGAAGCTTGCAGGCCAAGGAACACAATCCCAACCATCAAGCATGGGGGTGGGAGCATCATGTTGTGGGAGTGCTTTGCTGAAAGAGAGACTGGTGCACTTCACAAAATAGATGGCATTATGAGGAAGGAAAATTATGCAGATATACTGTAGCAACATCTCAAGAGCTCAGCAAGGAAGTTGAAGCTCAGTCATAAATGGGTCTTCCAAATGGACAATGATCCCAAGCATACCTCCAGGGTTGTGGCAAAATGGCTTAAGGAAAACAAGGTCAGTATATTGGAGTGGCCATCACAAAGCCCTGACCTCAGTCCGATTGAAAATTTGTGGGCACAACTGAAAACGCGTGTGCAAGCAAAGAGGCCTACAAACCTGTCCCATTTGCAAACAGTTGTGTCTGGAGGAATGGGCCAAAATTCCTGCAACTTATTGTAAGAAGCTTGTGGAAGGCTATCCAAAATGTTTGCCTCAAGTTAATCAATTTAAAGGCAATGCTACCAAATATTAACAAAGTGTATGTAAACTTGTGACCAACTGGAATTGCGATTTGGAAAAAATTAATTTTGCCCTGCTCAATGCAGATGTTTTAAACGATATGCCATATTTATAGTCTGTTAATATAAAATCTGTGGAGGGCTTATAAGTGAAGAATTCGCCGTAAATGTATGTAAACTTCAGCTGTAACAGGGTCTGTGTTTGCCCCTGAGAATTCCAGTTTATTGACAGGACTTGAAGACTACAGCCCTTTAGCATTGGCATTAAAATGAAGACTGCCTTTTTTTCACAACTTTTTTTAAGCCGGGGACGAAATAGGAAATGTGCAATACTCTTTGCTTCCACAGTGGTAGCCACAGTAATATGAAAAGGAAAAGAAAGTGCAGATCAATATGAGGAACACATCAACCACAATACATAACACTAGTTTTTGGCTTTTCCAGATATTTCATGATTCTGTTTTAGCCAAGACCCTCAAGATAGTGTGAGAAGAATACACAAGCAACAAACATAAGAAGCTGACTGAACCACCATATGAATGCAGTGCCGGCTATGAAAATGACTGAGACTGTGACTGAGCATCACAGCATAGTGCACTTACAGTGATTGCAAAGATGACCTTGTGGTAGTACTAGCAGTGCAAGTGTGAGAATCTTCCAGACACAGTCTTCATAACTGTGAAATTGTAGCCTTATCATGGTTAATAAGACAAAAGATGGTATTGAATGATTTTCTTTGTATATCTGATTTATCATAAAGTGGTTTTGTTCTAATTCAGGGGATGCCCATATAATGATATTATTTCTCATCATAAAGTATGGAATCATCATATGTTTTCTTTAAGATTCATTTGTATAGAGGATGAAGTGAATAGATCATTTATGCAAACCTCATTATGTTCCTTTCAGCAAAGATAATTATGACAGGATATTGAAAAGACAAACCCGAAAATACAACTGCCATTTCAATTTTGGTAAGGTAATGGTGAAGCTGCATTTGGACATGTTAAGTAGTACATTAACCTTAAAATGCAGTAGATGTTTGCCAGTACCCCAGTCCTTTAATTTATTATAATGATTCCAAAGACAGTAATGGTTCCCGAGTTTTTATGGGAAGGATGTATGGAATTGGTGGGATATTTTGTTGTTTGTTTAGAAGAGCTTTACATCTTCTAAAAAGTAGCTTTGAAAGCCAATCACCGTATTTCTCAGGCTGTTAAAAATGTTTTAAAAGATTTAATCACAGGCATTGTGTCAAGTGCCATATGGTCAGAAGGTATCAGAAAAGAAGAATGTTCGGTATGAGAAAAAGGAAATATATAGACCTTGTGGCAATCAAGCGTTACCAACAGTCAAAAACACACTGATCATGACTTTGGCAACATTTTTCTGTCCACATCACAAGCATAAGTCCAGAGCTAAATTTAAAAAATAAATAAATAAATAATCATTATTGAAAGTAATTAGAGCTGGATTTGTTTATGGTATCACTAAAGCCATGCAAACATAAAAAAGTATTTTTTATTAAAATCTCACCACTTTCTTCACTCTTTGAAGTAACTAATGTAGAGTTTCATGTACCTAATAATGCCAAACTACTACGTTTTCACATCATTCATGAAATTAACTCTGTCCACACTACAACGACCAAAAGCGCATATGACGTAGATGTTCACCTACACTAAAAATGCACACATCAGCAAAAAAAATCCTTGAAGAGATGTTAACACCACCGGCCACAGGATTTATCGCAAAACTGAAGTGATTTGTAAAATGTTTGCCTTTCGTGCATGTATGCCTTTATTCAAACTTTACAAAACACAATTTTGATGCATTCAGGAACGTAACACAACAAGTGTTATGGAAAGCAACCCTTTTATTCCCTGTTATGTTGGAATATGTTTTTGTTCCATGAAGGGTTAACAATCAGGGAAGGGCTGCATAATAAGTTCAAACCAATCAGAGTGTGATTAAAGTCAAAAATCTACATTTTTACCCATCCACATTACAATGCTGAGGCTACATTTTTAGAAGTATATACTGTAGCTCTGAAGAGCATTTTCAAAAGTCGAGAGTTAAAAACTCTGAAGTAGTTGGATGAAAGGCGAAAATTGAGACTAATGTCTGTGCTCTTCAACAAAAATTTAGTAGCGTGGATGGGGCCTAATTTCCATCCATCCATCCATTTTCCAACCCGCTGAATCCGAACTCAGGGTCACGGGGGTCTGCTCGAGCCAATCCCAGCCAACACAGGGCACAAGGCAGAAACCAATCCCGGGCAGGGTGCCAACCCACCGCAGGACACACACAAACACACCCACACACCAAGCACACACTAGGGCCAATTTAGAATCGCCAATCCACCTAACCTGCATGTCTTTGGACTGTGGGAGGAAACCGGAGCACCGGAGGAAACCCACGCAGACACGGGGAGAACATGCAAACTCCACGCAGGGAGGGCCCGGGAAGCGAACCCGGTTCTCCTAACTGCGAGGCAGCAGTGCTACCACCGCGCCACCGTGCCGCCTGGGGCCTAATTTAATCTGAATAATATCCTTCCACATCTAGGATGCAAAATGATTTAAACTGATGGGATTGAGGTCAGACTCATTATGTCTTAGCCATCTTATTTTTACAAGTTGATGTCAAAAAGATTGAGCATCTAATTTCACAAAGACTACCTTCGACCCTTAGTGAGCAAATTAGTAGGATTGCTGAATTACGGCCAAGAAACTGGATCTTCTCGGTTTGTTGTAGGTCTTTTTTTTATAAACATACTGTAACCGTTATGGATGAAACAGACCATGACCCCACAATTGAAATAGTTTTAACAAAGACAATGCTTTAATGTCCTGGGGATGCTTAGTGTTACAAAATACAAATGTCTAATTTGCAATTTGTGGAAAGGTAACACATTTTACTGGGTCATTTTGTATTGTGCTTTGTTACTTAGTTTTACTTTCATTTTTAAGTTTTTATAAATTGTACTATTGGCTTCGTTTCAAGGTTTTCATCTTGTGTTGCACATTTTACTCAGATAAAGCATAATTTATACATTTAGAGGTGTTCAACACAGGATATTTCTTCATTTTTTTCAGTTTAAATTCACTTAAAGATTATTAACATCACATATTTGCATATATTCAGCTTAAGCACTAAGTGTTTCTTTTGAAAGGCTTTATGTATATTAGCTTGTGCTTTTTAGTCTTTTTAAGCTTTAGGGACTAATTGCTCAATTTAAAGGCCTTTTTCTTCACTACTTATTTCAAGGTCTTTTGGCACTTTTGTGGGCTCACTTGTATATTTAAGATAGCTTTTAAAATATGTACAATTAATGTAATATACTTAGTTTACCATACATTTTACAAAGGTGTTTCTTTTCTTAATTTAAAATGGCATGCTAATGCTTGTTCAGGCCTTGGACAAGGGTAAGCATTTTTTTCGTATGGGCTTCTGCATGCATAGAGAAGGTAGTCTGTTTCCTTCTGAGAGCTTTTAGAATCATTGTCGTCGTGTCCCTTTCTTTACACTATAAAAATTATTACTGTTTTATAATGACAGCACTTGTTACTTGGATAGTAAACCACACGTCAGAGATCACGCCGTATCTGGCAGCGTATGCAGCACTAGACTCTGGTCATGCCCCACCTGGACTACTGTAATTCCTTACTAGCAATAGTTCCTGCATGTACTGCCAAGCCAATGCAGATATCTCCAAAACAAAGTGGCACATCTTGTTATCAAGCAGATTTCCAGGTCGTACCACTGGCTTCGAATAGCAGAACACATCTTGTTAAGTCTCTAAATACTTTCCTACTGAGTAGTTGGTGGATCGGCACCAATTTATATGGCACACTTATCACTTGTTTAGCTCGATATTGTAACCTAGCCTTGTAACACTTTTTTCAAAACAGACGATGACTTGATTATGTTAATCTCATTTGTAAATTGCTTTGGATAATTTGGATTGATAAATGTAAATGCTCATCCATGTATGTGGCTGCATTATTAGTTATTACTAGTGGCATTTAGTCCATTGTGAATGCCAGGGTTCCATCCCACTAGCAAAAACTTACTTGAAAGTGAATGTTTGTTCTTTATAAATAAATACATTCCAAATAGCGTATTTGTTCAAAAAGTAAAAAAGAATCCACATTTATAAATTACAGACAGTCACAATCTGTGCTAGGTTTTTACATTTGTGCTGTTGAACGTCTTCTAACAGTGCCTTGAGGGGATTATTCCACATATACTGACTTGATTTAATGCACTTTTTATTAGCCAATCAGCATTGCAAAAACGTATAAAAGTTTTTGGCTACAGCTGTGAAGACAGTGCTGTGAATGGCATAGTTTATTTGGTGACATTCTGTTTGCATGAGGACAAGCCTGTTATTGTGATGAACCTGTGCCAAATATCACAAATAGATCTTCAGTTCTTATTAGCCAGCTGGAGTACATAAGGGTCAATAGGAGGAAAGAGTCAGCACACAGTTAGCCGGTGTTCAGCAGGAGGAAAGGATTAGAGTGTCGTCTGCATGTTCACACACAATGACTAGGTGTCCATGTGTCAATGTGGGTTCTCCATTTGATGGTCAGAAGTGCAAGGTCACATGGCTTTTGTTTGAGGAGTTGCTATCCATTGTAGTAAGGAAGGACACCAGACTTTGCAAAGGTTTGGGGTAGCCACCCATATAATGTGTTCCTGGCTGCAAAAGTAAAAGAAATTTAGAGCGAGTAGTGTTTTCAAGACAGAGTCCAAAACAGAACTAAAATCCAGTGGAAGGGAGTGAGGTTTTATAGGGAGTCTGGAGGAAATGATGTCGTCCTCGGTGCTGGGACAGGAAATGATGTCATCCTCGGGGCCATGACCGGAAATGTGTCCCCTGTTGATGTAGAGGCTCCTGGTGGGATTTCCTGGGTAAGATCTGCAGGAGACTTAGAAAAAGATTCAGTGCACCCCACCGCCCCCTGGGCAGATATGTTACTACCAGTCATTAAGCCCTTCAGCTGCCTCCTGTTCACATGTGTGTGACACCATGTATGATGTGATTCATCTACTTAAGATACAGTCATATGAAAAAGTTTGGGAACCCCTCTCAGCCTGCATAATAATTTACTCTACTTTCAAAAAGGAACATCTGAGTACTGGGGTGTTTTCTGAACAGAGATTTTTAGTGAAGCAGTATTTAGTTGTATAAAAATTAAATTAAATGTGAAAAACTGGCTGTGCAAAAATTTGGCTACCCTTGTAATTTTGCTGATTTGAATGCATGTAACTGCTCAATACTGATTACTTGCAATACCAAATTGGTTGGATTAGCTCATTAAGCCTTGAACTTCATAGACAGGCGTCTCCAATCATGAGAAAAGGTATTCAAGGTGGTCAATTGAAGAGTGACAGCATGGGATCCTCAAAGCAACTCTCAAAAGATCTGAAAACAAAGATTGTTCGGTATCATGGTTTAGGGGAAGGCTACAAAAATCTATCTCAGAGGTTTAAACGGTCAGTTTCAACTGTTAGGAATGTAATCAGGAAACGGAAGGCCCAGGCACAGTTGCTGTTAAACCCAGGTCTGGCAGGCCAAGAAAAAATACAGGACCGGCATATGCGCAGGATTGTGAGAATGGTTACAGACAACCCACAGATCACCACCAAAGACCTGCAAGAACATCTTGCTGCAGACGGTGTATCTGTACATCGTTCTACATTACAGCGCAATTTGCACAAAGAACATCTATATGGCAGGGTGATGAGAAAGAAGCCCTTTCTGCACTCACGCCACAAACAGAGTCGCTTCTTATATGCAAATGCTCATTTAGTCAAGCCCGATTCATTTTGGAACAAAGTGCTTTGGACTGATGAGACAAAAATTGAGTTATTTGGTCATAGCAAAAAGCGCTTTGCATGGCGGAAGAAGAACACTGCATTCCAAGAAAAGCATCTCCTACTTACTGTCAAATTTGGTGGAGGTTCCATCATGCTGTGAGGCTGTGTGGCTAGTTCTTGTTAAAGTCGAAGGTCAGATGAATTCAACCCAATATCAACAAATTCTTCAGGATAATGTTCAAGCAAGAGTTGTATATTCCAACAAGACAATGACCTAAAACACAGTTCAAAAAAACCACAAAGGCATTCATACAATGTTCTGGAATGGCTGTCACAGTTCCCTGACTTGAATATCATTGAAAATGTATGGGATGATTTGAAGCAGGCTATCCATGCTCTGCAGCCATCAAATTTAACTGAACTGGAGAGATTTTGTATGGAAGAATGGTCAAAAATACCTCCATCCAGAAACCAGACACTCATCAAAGGCTATAGGAGGCGTCTAGAGGCTGTTATATTTGCAAAAGGAGGCTCAACTAAGCATTTATGTAATATCTCTGTTGGGGTGCCCAAATTTATGCACCTGTCTTATTTTGTTATGATGCATATTGCATATTTTCTGTTAATACAATAAGCTTAATGTCACTGCTGAAATACTACTGTTTCCATAAGGCATGTCATATATTAAAAGGAAGTTGCTACTTTGAAAGCTCAGGCAATGATAAACAAAAATCCAAAGAATTAAGAGGGGTTCCCAGACTTTTTCATATGACTGTATGCATATACTGTACAATACCAATCTCCAAACTTGATTTATTGTATGTTCCATAGTACCAGATTAAGACTGTAATTTTTAGCCAACAGTGATTTGTAACAGGACTCTCTGATTACTAGAAGGTATTTTGAAAATACTTTGAAATCCAGTAATTTTAGGTATAATGAGGGCTACCAAATGTACTGTATTTCTTGGAAAAGTCACATATTTCCTGCCCCATTTTGGTGTCCTGATTTGTTTTATAAAAATCCTCCTTTGTCCCATATTTTAAACATGACTAATTTCCCAGTTCATCGACAAAGTAGTATGCAAGTTGTTATAGAAAGAGCACTTTAAAGCATGCATCCTTCAATGTATTAAAAATCATCAGTCATTACAAAACTATTCAAAACAGGTAATATCAGTCCAGTCAGATATTCTATATTTATGATGCGAAGCTTATGAAGTTGGAACTGCACAAGTGCAATATTCAAGTGCTTAGTTCTAAGATGGCTTGCTTTAGCTTCATGCTTAATCTGACAACATAACTATGGATCTGTTTAATGAAGAAATTGAGTGAGAATTTAAACATCTGATAAAAGATGAATTTGCAGTGCAAAACATGGAGGTTAGGGTTGCCAGATTAGAAAATGAGAAATACGGGACACTCTTAAAATCTCCCTCTATATTACTATATACTGTATATAAATTTATACATGCCCCCTACTCTCCCAGACCAATATATTATATAAAAGTAGAGACATAAGTTAAAAACATAAAGCAAGGATTTTAATGGGTTATAAGGAAAACAAAAGTAAAATCATTTGAAAATTATTTAATACAAGCTAAAAAAAATTCTGTAAAAGTGAAATCATTTGAAAATATTTATTTAATACAGACAACAAAGAAATATTACTATTATTTAATACAGGCAATTAGAAAAAAAAGTGGGCCGTGGCAAGTAGTAACAACACACTTTGTTGACACTGTATGTTGCAATGCAGATACAGAACAGTGCAGCGCAGTAAGAGTGTCATTGTCCTCAGCCAACCATAGCAACTGAATAAGTTGCAAACAGGCAGCAAACACTAGTTTCCTCGTTACATTTGGGTTATTTTCATTAAGGGAATCTGAGAAAAGAAAGTATAATTACTTATAAAGTTACAACTAAGTACCGTAAGAAGGTAATTTAAAAATGAACTAAATACGGGACATTTGGGTGTCCTTGAAAGGTCAGTATGGGACAGGGGACAAAATTATCAAATATTGGACATGTCCCATATATAAGGGACGTCTTGCAACCCTAGTGGAGGTAGATGTTCTGTTTTCCATGGAGGACACAAAGATTCTGCTCAGCTTTTCAATTCCAAAATAAAATAGAGATACCAAAAAGAGTAAATACGTCACATCACGCCACACCACACCAGGACTTGAAGCAGGCACAGTTTATGTAAACGCAGGGCTGTTCGCAAATCATTCATCAGCATAAATAAAATGCAATCTCAGTGATTGTATAGGAATTTATAATTCAATTGAGAGGGCTTTACAATAAGTTGAGTTACTGTATGTGCAAGCTTTGTCAAAGTGCAGTGGAACTTTGGGTCACGACTGTAATTTCCCCCATAGGACTGTATGTAAATACAATTAATCCGTTCCAGACTGTACGAACTGTATGTAAATATATTTTTTTAAAGATTTTTAAGCACAAAAATATTTAATAATACCAAAGAATGCACAGTGTTATAGTAAACTAAATGTAAAAATATTGAATAACACTGAGAAAACCTTGAAAAGAGAAAAAGTAACATTGCAAAAATTCAAGCTACAGCCTTACGAACCGCTCACTGTAAACACTTTTTTTTAATGAGTTTTAAGCACAGGGAAAAAATGAACATTTGAAAAATCCATAATCTAATAAACAACCAAGAAAAGTAAGATTGCAACAATTCACGCTACAAAACAAAAAATGAACATCTAAAAAATCCGTAATACAAAAACTAACCATAAACTAACCTTGCATGAGTCGAGTTCTGGCATGAAGGAAGTGAGGAGGAACTGGGTGGAGAAGAGATTACAGTTTTGAGGTAAAGTCTGTGACGATGCGGGTTCGCTGCATGCTCCCATCTCACTTCCGGAAGCCCTTAAACCTGTCACCGTCGGTAATGTTACTGATAAGCACAACAGTGAGGCACTACAATGGAGCAATCGGATGGTGCAAAAAGTGCCAAGTGCTTTTATTAAAATCAACAAAACAACAATCTAAAACAATGTACAAATTAAATAAAGTGCAGCGCTTTCAGAATCCTTCAATAAATAACTAATCCTATAAAAACAGAAGTGAAGTGGAGGTTAAAATCCAATAGAAAAAAGTCTTCATTAAATACGAGATTAAAACAATGCTCGAAGCAGTCTCTTTAAAAACATGCCCGGTGCATTCTTTATCTGCCTTACGCGGCCAGCCGTCCTTCTTCTGGTCATTCCAGGTCCTTGATCGCTCAGCTGGAGCGACTGTTTCCTTCTGCCCCACCGAGTGTCGGCCAAAACAGCCCTGCTTGGGCTCACTGCCTAGCTTGTTCACACCAGTTCTCCCCACACTGCTTCCTGTTTACTTCCTCACTCCGCAACCTCTGTCTTTCTCCTCCCTTTAGCTGCCTTGTGCTGTAGCAATCAACCACCACGCCCCCTTGCTAAGCTGCAAGCATGGTGATTATTTATTTAAAACTGGCCTCTTGACGTGAGCCGTGGACCCACTGTACCACAAAGTCCCTCTGCGTGATGCACGTCTAATCGAGAACAATATACTGTACAGGGAGAGACCGAACACGTGCGTAAATCACCTGTGCGTACGAACCGGAAGGGAAACGAAATAGAGCACAAAGAGTTCACAGCGAATGCACAGTTAGAGACTGAACATGTGCGGAAATCATCATCACATATAAACCGGAAGGGAAACTGGCTTGTTTGTCACCCGAGTGTGTGATCGTGAACAGATGCAAAAGTTTGGCAAACTTTTTGGTCGTAACCCGATTTGTACGTGGTCCGAGACGTTCGTGACCCGAGGTTCCACTGTAGTTGTAGATAGCATTGTAACACAGCAATGCATCTCCGGCAAGTGCATAAGGTGTTGTTTAAAGTAAACAAGTAATCATTTTCAAACCCAATTATCCTGAACAGGATCATGGGAAAGGGGTAGCCTGTCCCAGCAACATCAGAAGCAAGGCAGGAATAAACCCTGGAAAGGATGTCAGTCCATCACATAGTGGACACACTCACACATAAACATACACAAGTAATAATGTACCTTATTATATGCATGGCTTTGAGGGCTATATTTGTTTTGTTTTATTCTTTAGAGTTGTCGTGTGTATGAGAGGTGTAAACATGTTTGTATATAAAGCAATTTTAAAGTCATAATACACCCAGTCCCAACTCTCCAATAAGCATCCGCTTACCGGGAGGGACCGTCCCGTATTCATTGGTTACACATTGACTAACTATACCACCCCACTGGGTAAAGAAACCACACCACTGATTATTAGCTTTATACATAATCATTAATGCCAGTGTGATGTTTATTTAAAACATATTCGCCGACCCGCAGCATAGTATACGCCGCATAATTATTCATTGATAGGTGAACACTTCCTAAAAGACACAGTTCAGCAATCCCCTATTCAACATCGCGATAAGGCGGTGGCCATCACTCCGGGTTCGGTGTTGGTATAACAAAGGAAAAAAATAAGGGGCATAGAAACAACAGGGAGAACAGAAGCTTGCGGGGACAAAAAAAGATGGTAGCAATGAGAGAGACCTGTTAGCAAAGCAAAGCAGCACGAACCCGAGAAGAACAATGAAAAGTCAGTGTGGGTCAGAGGGCAGCAATGAGAGAGAGAGATCTGTTAGCAAAGCAAACAAAGCAGCCGGAACCGAAAAGAACAATGAAAAGTCAACGTGGCTCAGAGGTGCATGTGGACTGTAGCAGAGACCACAGCGACTGAGGATGTGTTTGGTGAGGTGTTGGGGGCGGGCACATGAGCAGGCTGTGCGCATGCCTCGAGAGCGGGGGTGGGTGCGGGAGGAGGGTTAGAGTTGGCGGGGGTGGGATGCTTCGTGCATACCCCATGGTCGGGCGATTTGGCGATTATATATATATATATATATATATATATATATATCTTCAAGATTTACTTTCAATTATAGTGCATTTAAGATTTTTTACTTAGATAATACAGTTTTACTTACACTTTTGAAATTTACAGTTGACACAAAAACTGGAATAATAGCAAATACTAAGAAGACATTTGAAAAATTCAGAAAGCCCCTCAGAATCTCCAGAAACCTGTAAAAGCTCCACTTTTTTAAACTAGAAGTTTTGCTAAACAGAACCTACCCAATTTTCCTCACCTCCCAACTACTTTTATTCCAGAAGAAATATTGATCAGTCACGAAGACTCAGATAGAATCTCTACAATTTATAAAAACATTTTATAGTCTTCCTTTCGACGATCCCAGGGTACAATAGGGAAAGGATCTGTCACTTAATATATATATATATATATTTTATTTTTAACTATTCTAAAGGAGACTGTTTAACATCATACCCTTGGTTTATTGTTATTGTTATTATTGCATTAGGGTTTACAATGCTTATCCAGGGCCACTTTTTAACACCAATCCCTGGGTTTACTGTCTTAATATTTCAAGACTGTTAATGATTATATTTTATGCTTATAATCTGCTAATGATTATATTATATGCTTATAGTATTTAGACTTAATTGGCAATAGATATCTCTACTTTGTAATCCCCAAATGCCACTGCTGGGGGGCTTGTTTTGTTTTGGACGTGCTCTGTCTCTAGGTATGTCAGAGGACCGGGACTTTGTGAAGTGGGGTCCAGCCTCACGTGGGGAGGCAAAATGTGGGGTGGGGGGATAAGGGGGGGGGAGAGAGCAAGCTATATCTAATCTATTATTTTAATCCTTATAATGATAACTACCAGCGTAACAATAAGCTGCACGGCAATATCTTGTGGGAAAATTGGAAATTAAGGTTAAAGCTGTCTCATTTCCAGTTAAGACTACAAAATGACATCAAAAATTCAGAATCAATGTCTCCATGATGGGACAGTTAACTAAGGCCTGAATCACGAATTAAAGAGAAAGAAAGTATTCTACAGCGTAACAGGTTTAAACGCTAGGATAGTATTTTTACAGGAGGCGCACTTACTAAGCAAGGATCGGTTCCGGCTGCAAAAAGACTGGACTGGCCAAATGTTCCATTCCAGCTTTACAAAGAAAACTAGAGGTCTGGGAATTCTCAAACATAGAACAGTCTCATTTGTGGTATCAGATATAGTATCTGATCCTAAAGGGAGATATGTGATTGTCATGGGCAATTTATTTAACTGTAAAGTAATTTTGATAAATGTTTATGCACCCAATGTTGATGATAAGGAATTCATGCAAAATGTGTTTACATCCATTCCCAATGTGAACACTCATAAAATTACAGTATAATGGCTGGGGACTTTGTGTTTTAAATCCACTCTTAGATAGGTCTCCTGTCACAGTGGGGATGACATCTAACACTGCAAAGATAGTTACACAGTCTTTAACTGACCACGACTTATCAGACCCCTGGAGATTTCTAAACCCAAACTCAAGAACATATTCCTTCTACTCACCAGTGCATCATTGCTACTCAAGAATTATTTATTTCTTTATCTATACTAATAAAAGGCAAAGCCCTCACTGACTGACTGACTCACTCACTCACTCACTCACTGACTCACTCATCACTAATTCTCCAACTTCCCATGTAGTTAGAAGGCTGAAATTGGGCAGGCTCATTCCTTACAGCTTCCTTACAAACGTTGGGCAGGTTTCATTTCGAAATTCTACTCGTAACGGTCATAACGGTCGACAACGTCCGCCATGTTAAACTTTCTTATTTATGGCCCCATCTTCACGAAATTTGGTTGGAGGCTTCCCTGCGCAAACCAAAACCGATGTACGTACTTATTTTGGTGGTATGACGCCACTGTCAGCCACCATATTGAACTTTCCAACAGTCTTTGTTACTTATGGGCCCATCTTCAAGAAATTTGGTACACGGGTTCCCAACGCTAACTGAATTCTACTTAAGTACATATATACGTCCATAGCCTGCAGCTCGGTCGCAGTGTGAGGCGGCGTTGGGTCCCCCATCCCCACGCCTCCCACATTGTTGGCTGCCTGCCTATATAAGGCCGTCTGTCGCTCCGGTCACTTCATTCTCTTCTTTGCTTCGCCACGGTATTCACGTCTCCCTGCTGATAACTGCAGCCTTTTTATTTAATCCACGGCTTCTCTGCTCTTTTATTGTTCGTTTATTACGATTATAGTTATTGTATAGGTATTTTAGAGCAGTTTCCATGCCCGGAGATGGTGCCTACCTTTTCCATTCTCTGTGTTACATATTGCATGGCCATATCAGGCTCACTCTGGATAACTGGAGGAATATTGTGTCTTATGTATTGAATGACTGGGACAGGTTCAAGGTGTGGACTGATGACGGTACAGGAGATAATTATATTACACAGGAGCACTATAAGAGTGAAATGCTTAACCCTTCACCTATGGTTCTGTATGTGAGTTGATGGCTGCCGCTGAATTGTTCGGTTGTCACTTTCAAGTGTACGGAAATGACCAAATATTTTGCACCTTTGGACAACCGCCAATGCCTCTTAAACATCTTAGATTCACAGGTGACGATTTGAGTAGTGGACACTTTAATGTTTATGAATGTTTAAACTCTCAAAAGCTGGATGTGAAGTTATCGATGAAACCGGTTGTGTGCTTACAATGCTTGACAGATGCCGAATGTCACTTCAACACAACAAATCCTGCAAATACTAACGTAATTGAAACAAACCATGAAACTCAAACCGATTATGACAGCAGCAATCTAAGCTGTGAGATCTGAGGCAAGATTACTGTTCACATGGCCAACTGTAAGTTGCATGCTCAAGAGTAAGCTCAGCGCACAGCTTAGTCATATTACAACCGGAGGGCCGAACTCACAATGTGGCATACAAAGAGATCCTTAACAAATAATTATTGGTATATTTTCCCCCAGTTTAAAAAGGTTTACTTTTCTTCTTAATAACAATTTTAAGTCATTTTAGATAGAAAGCAGGATGCACTTCTCCATCCTTGAGAAGAATGAATAAAGTACATATTTTATTTGAACATGACAGCTTAAGAGCAATCTCTCTTGACTTTAATCTTTGGTTTTTTTCCCTTTTATGAAAATTTGCTTGATGGATCATCTCGCTTGTTTTACATTTGCAGTCATAAGTGATTGTGCTCAGACCTTTACCACTTGAGAATTTCAAGGAAATGCATCAAATTACTTTGAAAGAGGTTGTTGTTGGTCATAGTTTGAAAATGAAATTGATTTTGCCTATCTGCTTGTTCACATTTACCATTATCTGTATTTTTCAGAACATGCTAGAATTGCTTGAAGAGATGCCAAATGGAGTTCCACCAGAAAAAGTCAGAAACTACATTTACCAGTTAATTAAGGCCATTCACTGGTGCCACAAGAATGACATTGTCCACCGTGGTAAGCATCCATCAGTGGATTGGTGAAATTGTTTAAAGAAAAATTACATTGTGGACTGTGGAATACAAATATGTGTTTATGTTCTACAGCAATTCACTCACCAAAATATTGAGTGTAGTTCCTATTAAAATTGTAAGAACATATTCAGGATACCCTGAAAGATCACACCCTAATACATTTTATGGCTATTGTGTGTGTTCCCATGCACAGGATGTGGAGCCCCTAAACCAAGATACGTCCATTCTACATTAAGCATGCCGTTAATTTCAGGGAAAATTGTTAGCTTAATATGTAGTAGTAAAGATCTTTAGGTTATATATTTTGATTGACTCATTTCCAAATTACTACTTTTTTATTATATTTAATGGGTTTTTCTATTGAACAAAATTCAAGCATTCTTGGATGTGTGTTAAGAGCACTATAAAAAATATTATGATGATTGAAATTAAGGTTCAATGCATTACCTTGATTGTTTTTAAACAAGACAAGACTGCATAGCAGACACAAACAATACCTAAGAGTATGTTGCAGTAGGTTGTTCTATTTGTACTGTCATTTCTTACTTGATTAATGTGCTCTTTTAAAGGAATCTTTCTTTTTTTTTTCTTGCATTGCACATATACGCCGTTCACATTTGCACTTAAGCTTGCCTCAAACACTGCTTACCTTGGGTGTGAACATACAAAAACCTTGAGGCTAGTTTCTGAGTCAGCACAATTTTGGCGTTTTCTTAATTACAGTATCCATGACAGCTCCTTGCTTTTATAACAGTGTATTTGATCAGATACACAGACCCTTTGACATATAGTTGAAAAATATGAAAAAACAAAAAATACAATTATACCTCAGGTAAAAATGCTACTTAATGTACAGAGTCTATAGACATTTTGATACCATGTCAAAAAGATAAGATTTTCTGGTTTAATATCCTTACCCTAAATTGATACACAGCATTAATTCACATTGGTTCCCAACTTTTTCTATACTCCACACCCCTAGAAAGTATTTGATTTCTGTTCGCACCCATTTCAACATTATTGCCACATTTGAAGATGGAATCAAGTTTCTAATTTTTGAAATTTCTAATTTTTGAATTACAACTACATAAGCTACTGCAGGTAAACAAATTGAACTAAAAATAAGCTTTTATTAAACAGAGGAATTTACCTTTAAAAATCTCAATAATCTTGTAAATGTGTTCCCCATAAATGTGAAGCATTCAATTGATTATCCCAGGGTTGGAGTGTCCCGCAAAGCCTCCAGTGGCACGTGGAAATGATACATGATACACAATCAACTATCAAAATGTTTGGAGGATTAGAGACTCCCGTAATGCAACTGGTGGCTTTCGCACTTCTAAGCAAAGAAAAACACAATCAATAAGCTTTGTCCCCCAATAACGCCCACACTGCAGTTCAAAAACAAATGTGCTGCACAGTTAAAATTGTGGCATCCAGTTCAGTCCTCCTCATCCCCCCTTGGCAAACATGTCAATCAAACCTCGAAATCAGTGACATTTCACAATCAGAACTTGTATAGAAATCAGTACTAGACCTCACCATTCTCAAAGGATCATAGCAAGGTCCAAATCCCATTCTCTTGGAGAAAAAAAAAAAATTATTCACCTTTACAAATGCTCCGCATCCGGTGGATTATTCACAGGTGACAGTTGCCCGCATGCAGTTCTTGAATCTTTTCATATCACAGAACAGGAACACAATCACACACTACAAGACACAGACTGCACCACGATAAAGTCAAGACAATGCACCTCACTCAGTTCTGGTAAGTCACAACACAGCCTTTCTCTTTGTAATACCCCCTGAACTGCCATCTTACAAACCCTGGAGGTGCTGGCTCCCCATGTTTGAAACCCTTGCTGTAGATGCTGCAAATACCTTATTTTTGAAAATGTGTATTTAAACTAAAACAGCAAAACAGGTTGGACTTTCATCAAAAATTGTCTGCATTTTGCCACATGTAGTAAACCCCCACCCCCGTATCTCCGGTTTTCCATTCTCCTTCATCCCTGACGAGTTCTCTTTTATCCCCACACTCCACTCTTAAGGTTGACTGACCAATCATAACCCTACCACCATGACACTCATTCCTGGGATACCATCAGATTGTGCCTTCTGGAATTTTAAAACAGCTTCACTGCAAATAATGAAATCTAAACAAGTGGAAAAGTATTTATATCATGACATTATATCTTGTTTTCCTTATTGGAAAAAATTGTAAAAGATTTGTATTTATGATTATTTAGTTTTCTTTAAGAACTCTTGTCAAGTAAATTTTGCGTACCCCATTGGCAGATTTTTTTTGCTAAATGAAAGCAAAACAACTCCCATTTTCTGCAGTGTTGGCCATGTTGAACCGCTGTTCTTTCACCTTTCATTATAGTGCTGGACACTAAGGGGAGTTTTGGTTTGCCCACCTTTTTCTGAATAAAGCAATGTCCTAGTATTTGCCTGTGGGGCTCTCATAGTAACACATGTATGCATTGGAAAAACGCTGCTCTTCCTATTGTAAGGTGCACCTTATGTTAAAGTTTATGCTACACAAGAAAAAGACATAGGGGAAATGTTCTGTTCCAGATCTTCACTACACACAGTATGGCCATGGTGATATTCTCACATATGGCCTGGCACTAACTACTTAACTCCATTTTCTGACCTAATTTTTTTATCTCTCCCTTTTGGGGATTTCTTTCTCTGTCTATGTGGAAGTTCCACTCAATATTTCCGTCATAAATAATAACACTTGCTATAAGAATAATAATGTACCCAAAAAATCAGTATTAGTTTGAAAGACAAGGTGCAGCACTTCTGATGGAAAATGTGTATTACCTTTGTTTATCTAGTAAATGAAGGTGATAAAAAATCCTCTTTCTACATATTAGATGCAACAAACAGATGTGTTCCAGTAATGGTGCAATCACGTGCTTCTTCCTCTCTCCTGAAACATCCCCACTTATTATCAGTATCTTTTGACTCGCCATAAACCAGTCTGCCGTCTGTGGATGTAGACCTCCTTAATCATGAACCCATTTAAGCTGTCAGAAAACTAGAAAAACAGGACAAAACTAAGGCAAGGCCTGATGAGTGTCAGTGCAATCCTGTTGAACCAGATACATTTCAATTAGATACACACTTTGAATCTGTTTTTTTCATGTATCTTTTTCTTATGGTGCTTTGCATTTACCGAAGGATATCACAACATGTAGCATTCTTAATTGATTAAGCTTCATGATGTACTCATTTGTGTAGTTGGTATTATTGCCAAATGGTTTGCAAAGCAAATTTGAATATTTTGACACATCCCCCACAGAGTTTTTCATGCTTGGATATGGCAGGAGACGTAAGGACAACTTTGTCCTCTTGCGTGATTTCAAGATTGTTTCTTGCAGTTTTCTGGCACCCTTGCTTTTTCTCTCAAAGTACAGTAAATATTAAGTAAGCTGTTAAAATAAGTCTCTGATTTTTTGTAAAGAATATTCATCCAACAGTTGAAGACAAAGATATTTCAGATTTATTCTTTTCTAAGCCCACACTTTCAGAAATCCTCATATAAAGTTAACAAAGAGTAAAACAAACTGGTTCAAGTGAAAGCCCACAGCAAATGAATCTCTCGAGGACTTGTGATCTTAATTAACAAAGCCTCTCGACTAATTGTTTTTTCTCTTCTTTTCTGTTCATACTGAAAGCAGATACATTTTTTAAAGATGAAACATGTCTGATTTTAATGTACAGCATGAAGTTTGGTAATATGCATGTGAAGACATTTTTCCCCCTTTGTTTTCATTCCTGGATAATTTATTCCTACTTCAAGGCTTTTCTGAAGTATATAATTTTGGCTTCTTTGGTGTGGTATGGTAACCTGTTTTTAATTATATATTGAATCTATGCTTCCTTTCTCATATGCTAGGAATCCAAGATTAAACTCAAATGATTTATGATAGCACCCCTAAATAATATCAATAAAAATGCATTTTTTATAGTGCTCTTCACAGATAGCTGGCTGGGAGTGCTGAATTAAAAAGGATCACATTATCGTTCTACTGCTTCCTGTGCCTTGACAGTTTTGAGAAAAAAGGTCTTAATATTAACACAATTAAATATGCTATAGTTCTGAAAATTCCCTCTAATTACTTCCTTTAATTATTTCATTTTGTGGTTTTATTTCAGATATTAAACCTGAAAACCTCCTAATCAGCTACGATGACATCCTTAAGCTCTGTGATTTTGGTAGGAAAATTCTACATTCTACATTCTAACAAGTTCTTTTCTTCTCCGTGAAATTACAAATAAGTTAAAAAACAAACAGAATTACCTGCTATAAGACTGTTTTGTTATACTGTAATGTAAAAACATGTAATTAATGGCCTATAAAAGTTGTTATTTCTCAAACACAGCCAGATCTGTTGAATATGGTTTGAGTTTTATTATTTATGTGGGGAAGCACCAGCACACCAGATGGAAACATTAGTGTAAGATGCATGTCATGTCATATGCACAATATTTCATGTGTGTCCTCTAATTTGCCATGTACTAACTTCAAAATAACCTTAAAATGAATGCAATGGTGTGTGTAAAAATAGAGTACTTTACTTTTTCAGGAAAACAATCTACAGTATGTAATGTATCTGTCAATTTATCTGTGTATATGATATATATATCATATCATATATATATATATATATATGTATCATATGGTTTATAATAATTGGTTTACATATATCTGTTAAGAGATGTACATTGCTTTCCATTGATCCATTCAGAGATGTACAAATTGGTTTGAATACAGCCAATAGAATATTTAAAAAATATTCACCATCTGTTGCCCTATGTGTACCTTTCCTCTGTATTCAAATGTGTCTGAACAGCTTTTCACTGGTGCTCCTTCTCTCAAGTGTGTTCCTGTAAAGTCTGCTTCTCAGACTTGTCATTATTTTCAAGTTGCCTTTCTTTCCTCCTGACCAGTTTTACACTTCCTATCTCCTATGTCTTTTCTCTCCTCCTTTTGTGTCTAACACTTGCGCTTCCTCATTTGATTACATCATCAAGGCCAAACTGACCAATCAGATTGCTCTGATGGACTAGCCATACACACAGACCTTAACGTTTTATTATATAGTAGAAGATACATTTTATATATATATACTGTATATATATATATATATATATATATATATATATATATATATATATATATATATATACACAGTACTGTGCAAAAGTTTTAGGCAGGTGTGAAAAAATGCTGTAAACAAAGAATGCTTTCAAAAATGGAAGTGTTAATCATTTATTTTCATCAATCAACAAAGTGCAGTGAATGAACAAAAGAGAAATCTAAATCAAATCAATATTTGGTATGACCACCCTTTGCCTTCAAAACAGCATCAATTCCTCCAGGTACACTTGCACACAGTTTTTGAAGGAACTCGGCTGGTAGGTTGTTCCAAACATCTTGGAGAATTAACCTCAGATCTTCTGTGGATGTAAGCTTTCTCGCATCCTTCTGTCTCTTCATGTAATCCCAGACACACTCGACGATGTTGAGATCAGGGCTCTGTGGGGGCCAAACCATCACTTCCAGGACTTCTTGTTCTTCTTTACGCTAAAGATAGTTCTTAATGAATTTGGCTGTATGTTTGGGGTCGTTGTCCTGCTGCAGAATAAATTTGGGGCCAATCATACGCCTCCCTGATGGTATTGCATGATTGATAAGTATCTGCCTGTGTTTCTCAGCATTGAGAATACCATTAATCCTGACCAAATCTCCAACTCCATTTGCAGAAATGCAGCCCCAAACGTTCAAGGAACCTCCACCATGCTTCACTGTTGCCTGCAGACACTCATTATTGTACCGCTCTACAGCCCTTCGATGAACAAACTGCCTTCTGCTACCGCCAAATATTTCAAATTTTGACTCATCAGTCCAGAGCACCTGCTGCCATTTTTCTCCACCCCAGTTCCTATGTTTTTTGTGCATACTTGAGTTGCTTGGCCTTGTTTCCACGTCGGCGGTATGGCTTTTTGGCTGCAACTCTTCCAAGAAGACCACTTCTGGCCAGATTTCTCTAGACAGTAGATGGGTGTACCTGGGTCCCACTGGTTTCTGCCAGTTCTGAGCTGATGGCACTGCTGGACATCTTCCGATTTCGAAGGATAATAAGCTTGATGTGTCTTTCATCTGCTGTTTCCTTGGCCGACCACTGCGTCTACGATCCTCATCATTGCCTGTTTCTTTGTGCTTCTTCAAAAGAGCTTGAACAGCACATCTTGAAACCCCAGTCTGCTTTGAAATCTTTGTCTGGGAGAGACCTTGCTGATGCAGTATAACTACCTTGTGTCTTGTTGCTGTGCTCAATCTTGCCATGACATGAAACTGTCTTCATGAAACATGAAACAGCATTTTTTCACACCTGCCTAAAACCTTTGCACAGTACTGTATATATATATATATATATGTATATACACAGCACTGCAGTGGGTTGGCACCTTGCCCAGGATTGGTTCGTGCCCTGTGTTGGCTGGGATTGGCTCCAGCAGACCCCCGTGACCCAGTGTTTGGATTCAGCGATTTGGAAAATGGATGGATGGATGGATATATATAGCACTTTAATCACATTATGGAGGGCACTGTATATAAAATATACCTGAAGAACAACTGAGATAATGATACAGAATTATATTTCATTTTTCATAGATTGGTTCAGATTTACAGGCAGCACTGCACTGGCTGACAAAGTTTAGCATCTCTGTTTCATTTCATGTTTTATGCCAGAATTCTGTATCACTTGGGTGTATTTTATTTGCAATTTCATATTGGTTGCGTTTATTGTACAGAACACTTTTTTTCATTATTTAAGAAAATGATCAAATCCTTACAAACACAGACCCCACATAAGCACCTCACTGACAATGTCTGCTTGTCTTCTACCTCCCATCCTTCTCTTACCTTATATCACCATTATAACCTGGGGTCATTTCCAGATAAAGGAATGACATTTTAAAATAATTTTGTCTTTTTTCTCAATATACCAAACCAAAGCCTGAAATAGTTTACATTTTGACAAATGGGGCATTGACATAATTTAGTTAAGCTCACATTTCCATTTCAGATTACATGTGTAACCCACTCACGACGTTGGATGTGTCTAAACACATCTCTGAGTGAAGACGCCAAACCCTTTCCACTCCAGTGATACGTGTAATCCTACTTTAATAGACAACAGAGGGACTCAAATACACATCTGCTCTTCTTCCTGATTCTATCATTAGCTCAGCATGAATACTTTAAAAATATACTCCTGTGTGAACTGCAGACAGCTTCCTAATTTTTCATCAACTATTACATGAGATAAAAAGAAAACATTTGTTCTTTCTTTTTTGTTATGTTATGGAACTATTTAAAAAACATTTGCATCACCATACAATGTCAAAGCCAGTTATGCCAGACCTGTTCATCTGTTTCTAGTTTCTTCACGAACCTGACTATTGATTGTTGATTGATTTTGGTGGCCTTAATTATTTTCAGCACACCGCAGCATTGCCCATATGTCCCTGTTTATAGGCAAGGACCCCTAAACATAACATTCAAAAAGCATTTGGATGCCACTGGCATAGACATGTGAGCCAATCGATCAGCCTGTCTGTACTGTTTAGTCAGCGCTTTCTGGCAAAGAAGAATTAACACATTTGTGGGCATTACTGGAGCCTAGGGAGAACAAGCTGAAACAAATCAATAAACTACCACAGTGGCTCACTAAATTAGAGCCAGACGGTCACCCTAATCAAACTAAGTTGTGAACAAAATCTAAATGGCTGTGGCTGGTTGTGGACTGTTCAGGGCTGCTTGTGCTTTACAGCCCAAATCCTTCATTCGACTATCCCTTTACAAGTGACACAGCATATAATGTGTCGGACAGAAGTGCAGTGCTCATTGCTAAGTTTTATGTTCTCCAAACCTTATTCTGTGATTTATTTGATGTCACCTTAAACAGTGTGTATTTATAGTGCTGAACCATCATATAATTGTGTCTTCTCATGGTAAAATAATTATTAGTATTTGCCTTATGCATAGTAGTGCCTTACTTTGTTTGTGCTTCCTTTAAAAACTACAATATACTTTTAGTTTGCAGAATGTTGTTTTTCTAGCTTTAATCCTTGCAACTTCCTTCTTAGCAAGGTATTTACACTGGTACTAATAATCGGAAACTGTACTTGCTCAGTTTCCCACTATTAAATCATATTGATGCTTCTCAAATGGACACCTAGTCAGGAAAGCGTGTATTCTTTGATTTATTGTGGTGTTGACAAAGTGGAGTTTTAATTCACTCTGCAAGTGGTCCCTTTGGATCATCCTACAATGTTAGCACTCCTAAAATAGAAGCAATAAATATTTTTAACTCAATCTAAGCTGATCATATTGTCTTTTGTAATTAAATCCTTAATTGCTTCATGAGAACAGCATGCCTGGCAGATTTCCAAATTCCACATTTTGCTGCACTGCATAAAAATGAACTGCGGGTTTAACTGTACATTTCAGTTAAATCTTTATAGTTTAATGTGCCACTAAACATGAGAAGAATTCATTGATCCTTATTTTATCTCACTTTTCCAATTCAGTGTCAGTTGTTGTCCATTGATGAAGCATCAGGCACAACACGGGAACCAGTCTCTGACTGGGCACCATCCCATGGCCTATACTAGAGCAGTTTTTTCAGCATATTGTTAACCTAAAATGAAGGTTCTACTAATAAATCCAGAGTACCCAGTAAAAAAGACAGAATCTTAAGTTTCATTCAGGCAGTGCCTCAGTCCAGCATTTAAACACAAGACATGGTAGCTGTGAAGCAGCAGTGTAAACCAGTGCACTTCCATTCTATTTTGTTACGAAACAGTGAATAAAAAACGCACATAGATTAATTAAATGTATTATTATACACTGAGATAAAATAATTTAGGTAATGCATACATTTTCAAAATGCCAAACTAAAAATTACCCTAAGAATAATCTCATCTCAGTATGTAAAAGAATTGAAGAGTGTTTCACCTTGAACCAAGGAAATCTTGCTTCTTTACTGAAAAGTATTATAAAGCCTTGTTATGAGCAATAATGTAAGCCCCAATAATATTGTGAGCTGGAGGGGAGATGAACATAACACAGAATGAGTGTACAGTAAACGCAGTCAGAAATATTCTGAGGTCAGAAGAAAACCGAAACGTTGAATTCAACAGGCAAAACAAGCACAAGTGAAGGTCAATACTGAAACGAAAAGAAAAGAAACTGAGCTAGGGAGATTGACAATAAAAGGCTGAGAAAGGCAACAATATATAAATTCAGAATCGGACAAAACAAAAACTATGAGGTTGCGTTGAATGTGGTCTGGTCTGTAATAAGACAGGTAGGCCTAGGCATCAGTAAATTATGATTAGGAGAATGAGAGATAACATGGGAGACACTGAAATGAGAGAGGTTATCGATCTCTGCTGCCATCATGGGCTTCAAGAAACGGATTAAATAGCTTCCATGTTAATCCAGGGTAAGAAACTAAATATCGCATTTATTCCACTCCTTTACTTTGCAATCACTTGTACTATGTGGATGTAATGGATGATATGCATTAGGACCATTACACTCCATTGTTTCTGCTTTAAGGGTTTATTTCTTTTAGTTTCATTATTTGTTAAATTTGTTAAATCCACATAAACTTATAGAAATCATTTTATTAAGTTAGTCATTTGGCTTTTTTTTCAGTTGGTGTTATCCATGTAATAAATACACGTCACATTATTACATTGGAAACAAAGGATTTAACCCTGTGTACATTTTTGTCCGGACTCTCTTCAGGATTCACTTTAATGTAATTGTCCTTAGTATTTGTGTCTGTTTCTCTGCTTCAGCTCTTGGGAGCTTTTCAAGTGCCTCTGATTTCAATGCTTTTCTAAGGTTGCAGTACGTCTCTGCACTTTTTTTCAAGTGATATTGAGTTGATGGTGGAGACAAGTGTGGGACTGGGAAAGATGTGTGTGTGTTGTCATTTGACTGCTGAGCTTGGCGCAATGATTTGAGCTTCACCTAATAGGAATAAAAAATTGCTTGGTAGTTAAAACCAAGTTTAAACAGTTGTGAGCAATGGACAATAATAAACAGCAGATGCTTGTTGTTTCTTGGGGGGCAGAATGAGCTAAAATAATAAAAATTATCTACTGTATATATTGCTTCTGTTGGTTTAAGCAGTAGAACAGAGCAACTAAATAGGTTTTGTTGGTTTTTTTTTTGTTTCTGTATTATTATTTTTACACTTCACAAGTATTTTCTATAGATAAGTGGTTTCATTTTATTAAACTGCATAGCTCTTGCCAGAAACATACCTATTCATTTTGAGGGCATGCAAATTTGCTGCATCTTTTGTCAGTGTAGTTTTTCTTTTAAGGTATCCTTCTCATTCTGATTTGTGACTGGGACTTAAAAACATTTCACTTCTGCTTTCATTTTTCAGTCAGGAGAGTGCAAATTAGTAGCTCTGCTGCCTCAGGAAACAGAGTCTGCATCCTGGTCCAAGTACTGTCTCAGTCTGCCTGTGTGGTTTTCTTGAAATGCTGAAAGACATCATGAAAAGGACATTTAAATGATCAGTTGAACAACAGCAACTGACCCTGTATGAGTGAGCACAAGTATATAAGTGATATAAATGTGCCCAGTAATGAATTGGACTCCTGCACAAGATTTCAAGTGATACTCAGATTCCACCTTCCTGTGGCCCTAAAATTAGATTATACAGGTTTGGAATAAATACTGTACCTGTGCAAGCCTTCATGTACAATGAAGTATATTAGATTTCTATTATCCTTGTGTTGCACAGTCAATAGTATGAATTTCTGAGGTCAAGGGTTAAAAAGAGTGGACTCTCGCAGTAGAGGCAGAGTGTCCGCCATTAGTTAGAAGCAGATGATTTTCTGACATTGTTACCTTATTGATTCTCAAAATTTTACAAACTGTTACTACAGTGAGGCATCCAGCCGGCCAAGACACAAAATCATGGACCACATTTTTCCCTGAAGAGCAGGAGTAGACTTACTAAATTAAAGACATAGTAAATAATCTACTGGAACACACTAGGTTTGCACTGAATTTTAGTCTCATTTGCAAATTCAGTAGATCAGTTTGTTCTATCTACTCTAAGTCTACCAGGTCATCTGTGATCGCTCCAAAATGTCAATTATTGAGCAGACTCCTTCGTTTACAGGATTAGAGTCCTCTTTCCATAGAGGCAATTAGTACTACAGTAGTTTGAGCTCCTTCTTTTATCATTTAATGAAGTTAACATCCAGCTCCCCATCTGGTTTCTCCTTTTATTAGGGTCTCCTGCAGCAGGTGACCAGAAGAGGCTATTCTCAGCTTCACTAGGCTGTCCTCACTCCCACGTTCCTCTGGTTCTCTTACTGAGCATGTCCATTATGGGCTATTTTCAGTACTGCCTTAGGAAAGAGAACAACACCCTTTGTATTACCTGGAGATCCTTGCCTGTTTTTCCAATGTGTTTCTCAGGTGTCACAAATGGAGGAGGAAGAGGACTGAATAGTGACAACACATGTATGCCATCATCCTTCTTTTTAGTCACTACTGTGGTTGATGCCCACAATAACAGTTTTTAATGTCCCCATCTATTTGCACTTTCAGTACAGGTCACAAAGAACAACACTGAATGCCCCCCTTTTGAAGATAGATTCCTTTTTAAAAACTTGAACACATAAAAAAAGAATTTCAGTTCTTTATAACTTTTGACTGGCGCACTGGTAGCGCTGCTGCCTCACAGTTAGGAGACCTGGGTTCACTTCCCGGGTCCTCCCTGCGTGGAGTTTGCATGTTCTCCCCGTGTCTGCGTGGGTTTCCTCTGGGTGCTCCGGTTTCCTCCCACAGTCCAAAGACATGTAGGGTAGGTGGATTGGTGATTCTAAATTGTCCCTAGTGTGTGCTTGGTGTATGTTTGTGTGTACCCTGTGTTGGCTGGGATTGGCTCCAGCAGACCCCCGTCACCCTGTAGTTAGGATATAGTTGGATACTGAATGAATGGATAACTTTTGACTGTAATTCTCTACATCTTGATGAAGGGTCTGAATTATTGGTCTAAATTACACTAACCATGTCAAAAGGATCACTACGGACTCATCTCACCCAGCTCATCACTTGTTTCAAAAACTACCCTCTGGTAGACATTTCAGGTCAATCAAAACTAAAACTAACAGACATCTCAATAGTTTTTTTTCCCCAGAGCCTTAGCTCTCTCAAACCAGTAATTTAGCTGGTCTTCTTGGTATATTCATGTGTTTTGTCATGCACTGTATGGAGGTGTGTGTGTGTTTGCAGTTATGTACATGTATGTGTGTGCACGTGCATATACACTGTACACTCACACATCATCATTTGCACATCTCCTTTATAAATGTACTATTCCACAACTTTGTCTGAAGTTTTTCTTTTTAACTTACGCTATATTTGTTATTTGTACGTGATGTTATGTTTCATTATAAGCAGCTCCAATTGTGCCAAGTCAAATTCCTGTACATTAAGTACCGGCGAAAAAAGTGATTCTGATCCTAATTATTGGTGTTAATAAGAAATGTAATGATTTACTTCATGAGGTAGAAGCACATAGTAAAGAAGAATAGTTGCAAATATTTGAAACATTTTTCACCCTCTGGTACAGGTCCGTAGAAGTCTTGATCCCAGGTAAAGAAACAGAAATCAAAAATAACATATTTGTAATCATTGACCTTGAAATAATTTAAAACTATACCCCATATGCTATGTTTGAAATTAGCCATTTTTAACCTTCTGGTAGTGGGTCTTAGAGGACTAGGACCACTGGTAAAGAATTAAATATCAAAAATATTATATTCATGATCAGCAACCTTGAAATAGCATAAAATGACAGTCCTGGGGGTCGTTTGATGTGGCATGCACAATTTCAAGACCTTCTGACCATTTTGGTAAAGATACCAACCAATTTACTCTTTATCATATGGGAGTCGTTTCCTACACTAATCATGGTCTAAGATGGCCTAAAAATTAGAGTATTTTTGAGTCTAGAGCAGGGATGTCGAACTCCAGTCCTGGTGGGCCGCAGTAGCTGCAGGTTTTCATTTTAACCCTTTAACGAATCAGCGAGCAGTTTTCACTGGTAATTAACTCATTTTCCTTTCATTTTAATAGCCCTGTGTTTAAGGATTCAGTCATTTGAATTGATTCTTTTCTTCATTAAATGGCAGCCAAACAGAAATGAAATGTGAAATGAGACAACAGATGACCAGCTAAACTAGAATTTCAAACTCCAGCCAATTTCACGCCAACCTATCTCTTAATGAGAAGCTGATTCTTACTGTTAATTAAACTTGTTATTTAATTCCATGTCCCGTTCATGCCCTAATTCTGCCACAGCAGACATTTCCAAAACTGTTGATTTTTCTGTTTTTTCTAAGAACTCAATCAAGATGTTTTGGTGTCCTGAGAGATCAGTTTTACTGAGACCTTCACCTTTCTTTATTTTCCGATATTGTGTGATGGGCAGGGGTGAGCTGGTCATGTGGTGGCTTGTTCTGTGTCTCATTGTTTGGCTGCTAATTAAGGAAAAAGAGACAACTAAGGGGTCTGAGTCAAGTGAATTAAAAGTAAGGCAAAATAAGTTGATTAGCAGCAAAAACTAGTGATGGGAAAATTAAGCCTCATGAAGCTTTCAGGCTTTCTTTCTATTTGTGCTGAAAAAGATTTGAAGGTTTGAAGCCTCAGCCCTAGTATGAACAGCGATATCTGGTGGTTGACTGAGGTCAAGGCAAACTCTCAAGAGTGAACTCACTGTTTCAGTTTCATGTCACCAGTGAAAGTTCAGAAAAGTTCGTGTTCATTTTATTCTGCTAAGGAACTTGTCCATTTATACTGTTTAACTTTTGAATGTCATTTTCAGCTGTTAGCCGCCATATGTCACAAAAGCTCTCCAAATCTCTCTCCTCACAACCCAACATTGCATTTTATATAGGCTACCTGTTAATTTAGTGCCAAAGATGTCAAACTGATGAAACGCTGTCAAGTCAATAAAGCGCCCTGTGAAGCACTGATGACGTTTGAAGTTTCAAACGTCACGGGTCAGCGGTGTTTTGACCCAAACTCCGACACTGTGATTGTGCTCACTGTGCTTCAGATTGACTAACACAAGCTTTGATGCTTCAGTATCATTTTCCCATCTCTAGAAAAAACAGATCGCTGATGAAGTAGATGGTTAGAATGAAAACCTGCAGCCACTGCAGCCCTCCAGGTCCGGTGTTCAACACCCATGGTCTAGAAGGACAAAAATAAGGAGGGGGACCCCATGAAGCTTAACACCTTCCATAACTAGACATCAAGATGAGTTGAACAATATGCATATGTGGGGGTTTTGTTGTATCAGTAAGACAGGAGGTGCCAGACTAGAAAAAAAAATCTCAAGTGATTTTAAAGTGTTTATAAGTAATTTGTTTGAACACAATAAGTAAGTTGCATTAAATACTCTCGAGTCCATGAAGAAGATTTCCTGAGCACTTGCTGGTTACTGTTTTTAGAAGTTTAGTTTATAGCATCTGAGTAGAAAACTTTCCATACTCTCTGGAATATCCATAAGTAAATATTTTTCTTAAGGTGTCAAGCATTCCACAATCCTCCTGTCATCTGAATTTCTTTATGATATGTTTTATCAGCATTCACCATTTCTAATGACAACAGAAATTTTACTGAAGAGAAGAAGTTACATTTCTTTTTACTGGCTTCCTGTCCTACTGAAAGAACCCATGCCATAAATAACATAGGGCAGATATAGTAACATGTTATGCTGTCTACAGTAGCATAAAGAAAGCATATGTGTGACTTCAGAAAGAACTGTTTGTTAGGGCTTGTTTGACAGGAGCTTCTAAGACTAAGTCTGCAGTACGTACTGATGTTATACAAGGGAACGGTGACTAAAGTGATGGTGCCATAGAGGATATAGAATGACTGTATCACCTAGGGGTAGCAGTGAATGACAGTCAGACTACTTGCCCAGGAAGTGTGAGCATTGATGGGATATGCAAGGAAAAACAGAGAGACAACATTTGCTGAGAAATTGTCACTCAGTAATAAAGCTAATCCTTTGAGAGTGTCAGTCTAAACTGAGAATTGGAAAATGTATCAAAAAATTCACAGACATGGATACTGTTGTCGGATGGCGGTGAATAATACCCTTATTACACCTTAAATTATTTTTTTAGTTGAAATCGTGCAAAGACCAAAACCCTATGTAGTGAACATGGTCACCTGTTTGCATAGGGTCCCTCCATTTGTTCTGAGCTAGTGGACGAGGACATGTGTGGCATGCTGAAGCAAGAACTCAGAGTTGAAACCTTGTTTTTTAAAGCAAAAGAGTCTGGGTGCTTCTAGGGTTATTTGGGTTGTGTGCCTCTGTGAAAGGTGGCACCCAGAAATAATGACATAGTTGTAACAAATAATTGAAGATTGTACTTTTACAACAAAACAGTAATTGACATTTTTTTAAATTAAATTGCAATAAAGGCACACCCACAAGAAAATACATGCAAATTTTAAACTGAATCACATTGACCTATTAATGACGCATAGAAAATGCACACACATCTTTAATTGAATTACATTTTGTAACTTTTTATAAGGCCGGGGTCAGAACACTGTTGTTTGCTTTGCATTGTAAGTTAAATTATTGGAAGGAGTGAGAATTGTGGGAATTCATTTGTTCTGAGAACGAGGAGGGGGAATCACATCATTGCAACAGGCAGGGTCAGGTTTATATCTTCAACCAACTCACAATGAGTTTCGATGGAAGGCATGTCACATTTAAAGACTGCAGTTGCTCCTCAGTCACATTAAATTCATTTCAAGATTGCTTCTGGGTTTTCATACTGAGTTCCGTATTGCAACATGAATATAGTGCAAGTTTAAGGATATTTTAGTAGTCAATTGATGTGTACTGTGAAGGTAAAGAAAACACCATGGACAGCTTGTGCACAGTGTGCACTCCTTCAAATATTCACAGTTATTTAATACGCTAATTCATTTTGCTTTAAGATTAGATGCTGTAATGTCTTTCCTGCCCCATCCAGAGTTAGCACCTACAGATTACTCGGTTAGTTATCAGGATTACTGGGTGGTCCTGGCCACTAATATTAATGGTTGGATGATCCTTGAGGTATTTAACAGTGAATACAGAACAGTTCTGAGTGACCACATTCATTTTATGGTGAGGCATATCTACCCTGATAAAAATTAAATTCTCAAGAACGACAGCACTGGAATTGGTCAGTGATGGTTTAAAAAGCTTTACAATGTGAGCCAGCATTTGAGGGGATGTTGTACGCTGGTGGCTGAGGAAGAGTCTCCATCATCCTAATCAGGACAGTTAGTGGTGGAATCATCTATTGAAGACCAGTTTCAAATCCACTCAGTACACTTCATACACTTACAAAATCAGCACCAAAGCACATTAAAGCTGGTGGAAAGGCTTGTAGTGGATCAATACCGTACTTAAACAAATCACATCGGTACTTCATTTATTTTGCCAGTTATTTCTATTTAGAATTTAGATAACGGATTGATTGGTGTATGTACTGCATTTTTAATCTACTCAGTGCCTGTACCACCCTGCCCAAGCACTCAAATCTCAGATACATTCATCTTCACAAGCAGACTGTCATGGTGGTGTCTCCTTAGAAAACTGAATAATACACAGAATGTATGTATATTGAACTGATTATACATGAGGTACAGTGTACACAGATTTGTACTTTGTAAATAATCTCTCTAATGAATAGATATGACCATCAGCAGTTTATTTTTTAAAACATTATTATTGTGCATGGTTCGGGGCAATAATTATAAAATGTGTTATGCAGATACTGCTTTTGTAGACCTTATGGAGTAGATGGACTAACCTGTCTTTTATACCTGCAAAACTAAAAGATTGCAAAGGTTGCTCATTATTTTCTTTACTTAAGCAGTGCATCTTTAGACACAGATTGGATTAATTTCCTGAATAAGTGGTGTGTTTCCTTTATGAATGTAATTCCTGGTATTTATTTGTTTTCCTAGAGGCATTGAAGATACTTTTGCCATCTTTGTTACCGAGTCATCTCAGAAGAAAATAGTTCTTTGCCTTCTTTTTCTGTTCCTTTTTTTGAAATGTGCTTGATTTGTGCTCACAATGCACTGAAGAAGCAAATTCAAAAAGCACACTGCCGCATGGCAATTACCGCCAATAAACAATGCGCATCCTAAAATATCGGCTGCCACTCATTTTGTTGAATAAACTAATTGTGGTTTTCTTTACATGTACCCATTGGCATGTATAGGTTTGTTCAAAGTCTTTCGGTTTCCTCCCACAGTCCAAAGACATGTAGGGTAGGTGGATTGGTGATTCTAAATTGTCCCTAGTGTGTGCTTGGTGTATGTTTGTGTGTACCCTGTGTTGGCTGGGATTGGCTCCAGCAGACCCCCGTCACCCTGTAGTTAGGATATAGTTGGATACTGAATGAATGGATAACTTTTGACTGTAATTCTCTACATCTTGATGAAGGGTCTGAATTATTGGTCTAAATTACACTAACCATGTCAAAAGGATCACTACGGACTCATCTCACCCAGCTCATCACTTGTTTCAAAAACTACCCTCTGGTAGACATTTCAGGTCAATCAAAACTAAAACTAACAGACATCTCAATAGTTTTTTTTCCCCAGAGCCTTAGCTCTCTCAAACCAGTAATTTAGCTGGTCTTCTTGGTATATTCATGTGTTTTGTCATGCACTGTATGGAGGTGTGTGTGTGTTTGCAGTTATGTACATGTATGTGTGTGCACGTGCATATACACTGTACACTCACACATCATCATTTGCACATCTCCTTTATAAATGTACTATTCCACAACTTTGTCTGAAGTTTTTCTTTTTAACTTACGCTATATTTGTTATTTGTACGTGATGTTATGTTTCATTATAAGCAGCTCCAATTGTGCCAAGTCAAATTCCTGTACATTAAGTACCGGCGAAAAAAGTGATTCTGATCCTAATTATTGGTGTTAATAAGAAATGTAATGATTTACTTCATGAGGTAGAAGCACATAGTAAAGAAGAATAGTTGCAAATATTTGAAACATTTTTCACCCTCTGGTACAGGTCCGTAGAAGTCTTGATCCCAGGTAAAGAAACAGAAATCAAAAATAACATATTTGTAATCATTGACCTTGAAATAATTTAAAACTATACCCCATATGCTATGTTTGAAATTAGCCATTTTTAACCTTCTGGTAGTGGGTCTTAGAGGACTAGGACCACTGGTAAAGAATTAAATATCAAAAATATTATATTCATGATCAGCAACCTTGAAATAGCATAAAATGACAGTCCTGGGGGTCGTTTGATGTGGCATGCACAATTTCAAGACCTTCTGACCATTTTGGTAAAGATACCAACCAATTTACTCTTTATCATATGGGAGTCGTTTCCTACACTAATCATGGTCTAAGATGGCCTAAAATTAGAGTATTTTTGAGTCTAGAGCAGGGATGTCGAACTCCAGTCCTGGTGGGCCGCAGTAGCTGCAGGTTTTCATTTTAACCCTTTAACGAATCAGCGAGCAGTTTTCACTGGTAATTAACTCATTTTCCTTTCATTTTAATAGCCCTGTGTTTAAGGATTCAGTCATTTGAATTGATTCTTTTCTTCATTAAATGGCAGCCAAACAGAAATGAAATGTGAAATGAGACAACAGATGACCAGCTAAACTAGAATTTCAAACTCCAGCCAATTTCACGCCAACCTATCTCTTAATGAGAAGCTGATTCTTACTGTTAATTAAACTTGTTATTTAATTCCATGTCCCGTTCATGCCCTAATTCTGCCACAGCAGACATTTCCAAAACTGTTGATTTTTCTGTTTTTTCTAAGAACTCAATCAAGATGTTTTGGTGTCCTGAGAGATCAGTTTTACTGAGACCTTCACCTTTCTTTATTTTCCGATATTGTGTGATGGGCAGGGGTGAGCTGGTCATGTGGTGGCTTGTTCTGTGTCTCATTGTTTGGCTGCTAATTAAGGAAAAAGAGACAACTAAGGGGTCTGAGTCAAGTGAATTAAAAGTAAGGCAAAATAAGTTGATTAGCAGCAAAAACTAGTGATGGGAAAATTAAGCCTCATGAAGCTTTCAGGCTTTCTTTCTATTTGTGCTGAAAAAGATTTGAAGGTTTGAAGCCTCAGCCCTAGTATGAACAGCGATATCTGGTGGTTGACTGAGGTCAAGGCAAACTCTCAAGAGTGAACTCACTGTTTCAGTTTCATGTCACCAGTGAAAGTTCAGAAAAGTTCGTGTTCATTTTATTCTGCTAAGGAACTTGTCCATTTATACTGTTTAACTTTTGAATGTCATTTTCAGCTGTTAGCCGCCATATGTCACAAAAGCTCTCCAAATCTCTCTCCTCACAACCCAACATTGCATTTTATATAGGCTACCTGTTAATTTAGTGCCAAAGATGTCAAACTGATGAAACGCTGTCAAGTCAATAAAGCGCCCTGTGAAGCACTGATGACGTTTGAAGTTTCAAACGTCACGGGTCAGCGGTGTTTTGACCCAAACTCCGACACTGTGATTGTGCTCACTGTGCTTCAGATTGACTAACACAAGCTTTGATGCTTCAGTATCATTTTCCCATCTCTAGAAAAAACAGATCGCTGATGAAGTAGATGGTTAGAATGAAAACCTGCAGCCACTGCAGCCCTCCAGGTCCGGTGTTCAACACCCATGGTCTAGAAGGACAAAAATAAGGAGGGGGACCCCATGAAGCTTAACACCTTCCATAACTAGACATCAAGATGAGTTGAACAATATGCATATGTGGGGGTTTTGTTGTATCAGTAAGACAGGAGGTGCCAGACTAGAAAAAAAAATCTCAAGTGATTTTAAAGTGTTTATAAGTAATTTGTTTGAACACAATAAGTAAGTTGCATTAAATACTCTCGAGTCCATGAAGAAGATTTCCTGAGCACTTGCTGGTTACTGTTTTTAGAAGTTTAGTTTATAGCATCTGAGTAGAAAACTTTCCATACTCTCTGGAATATCCATAAGTAAATATTTTTCTTAAGGTGTCAAGCATTCCACAATCCTCCTGTCATCTGAATTTCTTTATGATATGTTTTATCAGCATTCACCATTTCTAATGACAACAGAAATTTTACTGAAGAGAAGAAGTTACATTTCTTTTTACTGGCTTCCTGTCCTACTGAAAGAACCCATGCCATAAATAACATAGGGCAGATATAGTAACATGTTATGCTGTCTACAGTAGCATAAAGAAAGCATATGTGTGACTTCAGAAAGAACTGTTTGTTAGGGCTTGTTTGACAGGAGCTTCTAAGACTAAGTCTGCAGTACGTACTGATGTTATACAAGGGAACGGTGACTAAAGTGATGGTGCCATAGAGGATATAGAATGACTGTATCACCTAGGGGTAGCAGTGAATGACAGTCAGACTACTTGCCCAGGAAGTGTGAGCATTGATGGGATATGCAAGGAAAAACAGAGAGACAACATTTGCTGAGAAATTGTCACTCAGTAATAAAGCTAATCCTTTGAGAGTGTCAGTCTAAACTGAGAATTGGAAAATGTATCAAAAAATTCACAGACATGGATACTGTTGTCGGATGGCGGTGAATAATACCCTTATTACACCTTAAATTATTTTTTTAGTTGAAATCGTGCAAAGACCAAAACCCTATGTAGTGAACATGGTCACCTGTTTGCATAGGGTCCCTCCATTTGTTCTGAGCTAGTGGACGAGGACATGTGTGGCGCATGCTGAAGCAAGAACTCAGAGTTGAAACCTTGTTTTTTAAAGCAAAAGAGTCTGGGTGCTTCTAGGGTTATTTGGGTTGTGTGCCTCTGTGAAAGGTGGCACCCAGAAATAATGACATAGTTGTAACAAATAATTGAAGATTGTACTTTTACAACAAAACAGTAATTGACATTTTTTTAAATTAAATTGCAATAAAGGCACACCCACAAGAAAATACATGCAAATTTTAAACTGAATCACATTGACCTATTAATGACATAGAAAATGCACACACATCTTTAATTGAATTACATTTTGTAACTTTTTATAAGGCCGGGGTCAGAACACTGTTGTTTGCTTTGCATTGTAAGTTAAATTATTGGAAGGAGTGAGAATTGTGGGAATTCATTTGTTCTGAGAACGAGGAGGGGGAATCACATCATTGCAACAGGCAGGGTCAGGTTTATATCTTCAACCAACTCACAATGAGTTTCGATGGAAGGCATGTCACATTTAAAGACTGCAGTTGCTCCTCAGTCACATTAAATTCATTTCAAGATTGCTTCTGGGTTTTCATACTGAGTTCCGTATTGCAACATGAATATAGTGCAAGTTTAAGGATATTTTAGTAGTCAATTGATGTGTACTGTGAAGGTAAAGAAAACACCATGGACAGCTTGTGCACAGTGTGCACTCCTTCAAATATTCACAGTTATTTAATACGCTAATTCATTTTGCTTTAAGATTAGATGCTGTAATGTCTTTCCTGCCCCATCCAGAGTTAGCACCTACAGATTACTCGGTTAGTTATCAGGATTACTGGGTGGTCCTGGCCACTAATATTAATGGTTGGATGATCCTTGAGGTATTTAACAGTGAATACAGAACAGTTCTGAGTGACCACATTCATTTTATGGTGAGGCATATCTACCCTGATAAAAATTAAATTCTCAAGAACGACAGCACTGGAATTGGTCAGTGATGGTTTAAAAAGCTTTACAATGTGAGCCAGCATTTGAGGGGATGTTGTACGCTGGTGGCTGAGGAAGAGTCTCCATCATCCTAATCAGGACAGTTAGTGGTGGAATCATCTATTGAAGACCAGTTTCAAATCCACTCAGTACACTTCATACACTTACAAAATCAGCACCAAAGCACATTAAAGCTGGTGGAAAGGCTTGTAGTGGATCAATACCGTACTTAAACAAATCACATCGGTACTTCATTTATTTTGCCAGTTATTTCTATTTAGAATTTAGATAACGGATTGATTGGTGTATGTACTGCATTTTTAATCTACTCAGTGCCTGTACCACCCTGCCCAAGCACTCAAATCTCAGATACATTCATCTTCACAAGCAGACTGTCATGGTGGTGTCTCCTTAGAAAACTGAATAATACACAGAATGTATGTATATTGAACTGATTATACATGAGGTACAGTGTACACAGATTTGTACTTTGTAAATAATCTCTCTAATGAATAGATATGACCATCAGCAGTTTATTTTTTAAAACATTATTATTGTGCATGGTTCGGGGCAATAATTATAAAATGTGTTATGCAGATACTGCTTTTGTAGACCTTATGGAGTAGATGGACTAACCTGTCTTTTATACCTGCAAAACTAAAAGATTGCAAAGGTTGCTCATTATTTTCTTTACTTAAGCAGTGCATCTTTAGACACAGATTGGATTAATTTCCTGAATAAGTGGTGTGTTTCCTTTATGAATGTAATTCCTGGTATTTATTTGTTTTCCTAGAGGCATTGAAGATACTTTTGCCATCTTTGTTACCGAGTCATCTCAGAAGAAAATAGTTCTTTGCCTTCTTTTTCTGTTCCTTTTTTTGAAATGTGCTTGATTTGTGCTCACAATGCACTGAAGAAGCAAATTCAAAAAGCACACTGCCGCATGGCAATTACCGCCAATAAACAATGCGCATCCTAAAATATCGGCTGCCACTCATTTTGTTGAATAAACTAATTGTGGTTTTCTTTACATGTACCCATTGGCATGTATAGGTTTGTTCAAAGTCTTTCATTTTTACGATTCACTGCTTGCTTCAGAGCATCTTTTTGGCTGATTTGTTAAATTGAAACAAGTTTGCTTAATAATGAGAGCAGGAAAGTATGAGCATAGATTTTGAAATCTATTGTCGTGCTTTACCTAAAATCAGGTCAATGCTTGTTTAACTTTGTATTCTTATAGAAGATTGTGCTTCATAATGACTTGTTACCATTCATAGGAAGCCATAGGAGGTGCCTGCATTTAAATTCTCCTTTAATATAAGTAAAAAATTCTTCCACTATATTAACTATAAATGATAAACATCTACATCTTTAAGTACTGTAAATAGAATGTCTCACTTTCAAAAGACAATTTTTAAATTTGCCAGTTTATGCCAAATACTGAAAAAAATCCTTACAGCTGAAATTTTCTGCAAAGTGTATAAAAGTATAAAAATCATGGGCAGTATGCTTCCTGAATCTAAAAACTGAGATTTTGCTGGTTATGGGCTTGTGGTAATTTACAGTTTATATTGGCACCACAGTAAGCATTTTTTAAACAAAATAACAATGAGAAATAGCTTTGAAGCTACTTCTTCTGATTAAAAGACTTTTTAAATGGTAATTGTCATGAATCTGCATATAAAAGACAGCAGTGCACAGCTTCTGAAAGTTAGTGTTGAATTTGATTAAAACACACACACATACACACACACACACACACACAGAGACTTTGCAGTAGAACAGGTAGAAAAAAATTCCCAGTTAGCTTAGTTTTTAAAGCCAGCAGCCATACCACCTATATTTGCTGCAGATGGTGTATCTGTACATCGTTCTACATTACAGCACAATTTACACAAAAAAATTTACACAAAAACATCTGTATTGCAGGGTGATGAGAAAGAAGCCCTTTCTGCACTCACACCACAAACAGAGTCGCTTCTTGTATGCAAATGCTCATTTAGACAAGCCAAACTCATTTTGATACAAAGTACTTTGGACTGATGAGTCAGAAATTGAGTTATTTGGTCTTAAAAAAAGTGCTTTGCATGGTGGAAGAAGAACACTGCATTCCAAGAAAAACACCTGCTACCTACTGTCAAATTTGGTGGAGGTTCCATCATGCTGTGGGGCTTTGTGGCAAGTTCAGGGACTGGGGCCCTTGTTAAAGTCGAGGGTCAGATGAATTCAACCCAATATAAACAAATTCTTCAGGATAATGTTCAAGCATCAGTCACAAATTTGAAGTTGCACTGGGGTTGGATATTCCAACAAGACAATGAACGAAAACACAGTTCAAAATCTACAAAGGCATTCATGCAGAGGGAAAAGTACAATGTTCTGTAATGGCCGTCACAGTCCCCTGACTTGAATATCATCGAAAATCTATGGGATGATTTGAAGCAGGCTGTCCATGCTCGGCAGACATCCAGAATCCAGACACTCATCAAAGGATATAGGAGGCGTCTAGAGGCTGTTATATTTGCAAAAGAAGGCTCAACTAAGTGTTGATGTAATATCTCTGTTGGGGTGCCCAAATTTATGCACCTGTCTAATTTTATTATGACGCATATTGCATATTTTCTGTTAATCCAATAAACTTAATGCCACTGCTGAAATACTACTGTTTCCATAAGGCATGTCATATATTAAAAGGAAGTTGCTACTTTGAAAGCTCAGCCACTGATAAACAAAAATCCAAAGAATTAAGAGGGGTTCCCAAACATTTTCATATGTAGCCACCAAGAGAGAGGGGGTTAGTCTTTTCCTTCATATACCAATGAAAAATGGCAGAGAGAAAGGGACAGAGAGACCAAATGTATGCCAATCCTTTGGTTTCCTGTCTCACGTCATGGAGCAATATGGTAACATTTTACAGAGTGACTCTCCTGATTCTTCAACAACCAATCCTAATCAGCCATGACCCAGTTCTCCAATGAAAAGTGGAATAAGTCAACTCTCTACTTCATATTAGTTCTTGTTTCAGCATGACCTGCTTCCCTAGCCCAACCGTTCTTGCCCTTTCATCTCAGGTTGGCCTGGCCAGTTTCAAAGGTTTACTTGTTCCTTCCTGGGGGGATGTCTCATAGAATGTTTTTGTAAAAATGGTTACAAGTAGCTTGATGGATGTCTCCAACCTCAAGACCAGCAACAACATTCCCCAAAGTAGTGCTTAAAAAATGTTATCTGTGATGGCATTCCTAAAACTATTGGGAAGTTGACAGTAACTTGTGTAAATAGATCTGTTTATTTCTTTAAGTCTGTAATAATTCTTAAATAACCATTTACAAACAATAATCAAAAATTTAAATATGAATCTACATTACACCACTGTTATCATAGAATAGAAACTACGCAAAAAGACATGCAAAAACTCTCCTGGGAAATACGGCTACATTTTCGTCTGTATTTTCAAAACTGAATGCTGAATCCTCTGAGTCTGGAAAAGAATAATCTCATCATTTAAATGTTTAAGATAAGTATGTTTTTGTTTAGAAGTAGCTGACTATCCGACAACAGAAAGTTTTAATCAGTGCATGTTATAAGGCTGTGAACTGTCTGAAACTAGATATTCCTTAGAGACTTAGCTTGGTGAGGAGGTGCAATTAAAACAGGAAACAGAAGTCTACAGCAATGGAGACTTTAGTAGGGATGAGAAGAAACTGACAAGTGAGAATTTTCCAGTATTAGATGCACATTATCCACTAACAGCCTGGTCAACCAGTGAGAGGCAGTTATTGCTAATGTTATGACTTGTGAAAGCTTGGGCAGCTTGAAATAGTCTGTCAGCAACACACAGAGAGATAATTGGGGGATGCTTTTTAAGAAACCTGGGAAATGGTAGCTGCTGATAAAAGTGTTTGCAAAAATGCTGGTGACAAGGCCACTAAGTCACAGTGTATGTATCTTCATTCTGGAAATTCATGCAGTGTTGGTAGATTTGGCGACATACAGAAAACTCCCTAAGCTAATTCTCACCTGTTTGTTCACTTCACTGCAGGATTTGCTCGAAACTTGTCAGAAGGCAGCAATGCTAATTATACGGAGTATGTGGCCACACGATGGTATCGTTCTCCAGAGCTGCTCTTAGGGTAAGTTTAATTTGTTGTAGGAATGGAGAATTGATGATCTTGGTTCTTTTTTCATAAGGGAACATATTCTGTGTTGAAGAGCTAATAGGAAAACTTTGGATAGCACTAATCTGCAAAGACTGGAAATTATCATGGGTGATGTACTGTACATTCATAAGTACAAGTCACATAAAGTATCATTTTTTATTTCAGCACTTATTAATGACAGCAAGGGGTGGGATGGGATTGCAAGGTGTTGCACTTCCCAAAATTAGATGTTTTACCATCCCAACATATGCCTGACTGGGGTTGAGCTCAATAGAAACAAATATTCACCAGGCTGGTGGCATCATCCTACAGCAAGGGTTAAGATTAACGGAAGGGTTATATTTAAAGGAGTCCCAGCGACCCAGAGCATGGTAGACACCAGGAATATCCTTGGGAGCAGCCTTATGAGAGCATCCACCACCTCAGTTAGAGGAGAGGAGGAAGAGGAAGAGGAAGACAGAGCAGTAGGAAAGAGTTCTTATGTTTTATTTATGGGTAGTTATCCCATAGGTATATATTAAGGAAAACAGGGGCAAAGTCTGTGTTATTTTGGTTGCTATTTGCCTTATGTTGATCTTTTCTTCTTACCCTTCTTTTTATACTTTGTTTCACCCTTTCCATAGCTTTACTAGATTTGTGTCTTTCTGGGTATGATGTCCGCTAAAGAATACCTCACTTTTTCACACAGAGTTGAAGCACACAAGGACATTCTAACGAAAAAGGGACCAAGACAAACATAAAATGGTTAAAAAAACAATGGTCTCTGTAATCCTGCACTTATAGATGGTGTTTTACAGTAGCTTGTCTGCATACTTATCAAATAAACAACCACTATCTCTCCAGACAGGGTTTGCCTCTGTCTTTCTACCTCAAATCTAGCTGGCAGCTTTTGAGTGGTTCTTTTAAATACATGGAGACAGCTGACTTGTCATAGTTGACTTGAATATTTTAAGGTGTAAAGTGAAACAGCTAAACACTCCACAGGAAACTGATGCTGGCTGGATTAAAACTATACCCACTCTAAAATTATTTATTAGGAATGGCAACCAAGGTATGCTAATCGATGTTTGCAGAACACGAGATGTTGATAACTCTAACAGATGATGGCGTGTGTTTGTCTATTCTGTTGCCACACTCATTACAATGTACAAATTAATTATTTTAATTTCCTTGTGCTACTGAACTCCTGAATTGATAACAGCAGTCTTACCTGTCTATTTTCTCTTAGCATCAGGTTTTTGTGTTCACTCTATTTTTCTCTCTCCCTGCCTTTGCAAAGTTATTTCACATATTTTTCTAATACATCAGTAGAAATGGAACACCCTAGCCATTTAAAGTGCACAGACTAGAGGAAATTAGGGATGGGTTTTTAAGAATGAACCCTATGGGTGGAGCCTTGTGCCACAGTTCACTACAGGCCTTTTAACAAGTTGACCCCAGATGTGCATTCTCATTTGAGAATCACATCTACCCCTCGAGACTAGTGTTGCAGTGGTTGTCTAGCAAATTCCAGCAACACTGGGAGGCCTGAGACTAAAGTCTGCTGCTCACTAGAAGACCCATACCATTGGTAGTTGCTTGTAGAAGGCCCTCCATCTCATAAATGTAGCACCAGTGTCTGAATGACTTGCCTCAAATTTCAATGTAAGCAATACATTAGAAGGAAGCCCCTGATTTATTAGATATGGACTTCTACCAAGATCCTTAGGTAAGACTGAAATGAAAATAAATAATAATAATAAAGCAAGATTTAAGAAATGCTGTTCTTGTGTTTGGAGTAATTTGTTTTGTTGATTCTTGATCAAAAGAAAAGCAATCCTTAATTGTGGAATGATCTTTTTTTTTGTTTATGTAATTTTCTTTTGAACACTATGGTAATTTAAATACACTATTAAAAAAGGTGTGTAATATCGAGATAATTCAGAGGATAAAAAATGCTATATTGCACTGCACTGCTCTCTTTAAACATACAGCGTCAAGATAAAAGAAGAAGATAACATTAATAGTTTATTCGTTGGTGTCAAACAGAAAGAGCCTTGTTTAAGAAAAAATCAATAACAAGTAAAGTTAGAGAGGCCCATGTAACTTGAAGAATTACTAAGGTTTTATTATTGATGTTCTATAGAAATAAATATGTCTGTCCTCTGATTTTTCCAATAACCTTTTTCCCAATTTATGGTTGTGACAAGCCAGACTATCCCAGCAGCCTCAGGCACAAGACAGGAACTAAGACTGCTGTAATGGAGGCACCACCACCAAAGAGTACAATACTCAGTCTGAAATGAACACATAAGTGATGTGTGCATCCTAATTAAACTCTCTAGCAGTTTATACTACATCCCCAGATAACGTAATCTTAATGTCATAATATAAATGATTTACTTTCTGCTCCTGCTGTCTTTAACTGATGTTACTGATCTTTAACTATTTCAGATTCCTTTTTGAAATGAATTGCATGCACATAAGAGAAAAAAAATGCTAATTTCTTTTTACATTTTATTAAAAAATAGTTTAATTCAATATCCTGTACATTAACCCGATGGAGGAAAAACACAGCTTAAAAAGTTATGGAGTTCTGAGTCTGAGGCATGAATTGTTTTATAGTACAGGGTGGGCCATTTATATGGATACACCTTAATAAAATGGGAATGGTTGGTGATATTAACTTCCTGTTTGTGGCATATTAGTATATGTGAGGGGGAAAACTTTTCAAGATGGGTGGTGACCATGGTGGCCATTTTGAAGTCGGCCATTTTGGATCCAACTTTTGTTTTTTCAATAGGAAGAGGGTCATGTGACACATCAAACTTATTGGGAATTTCACAAGAAAAACAATGGTGTGCTTGGTTTTAACGTAACTTTATTCTTTCATGAGTTATTTACAAGTTTCTCTTTGTTTACAGCCATTGACATGTCGCAGAGGTTAACACGTGAGGAGCGGATAGAAATTGTGTTGATATCTGGTGAACGCAGTAACCGGGTCACCCTACGAGACCACCCATCTCCCATGCTACAGTTAGCAAACTGCTTACTAAGTTTCGTGAAACTGGTTCAGTGTTGGATTTGCCAAAATATGGACGCATGAAAACTGTCATTAATGAAGAAACATCAGTGGCTGTCCTAGCTTCATTCAGCAAAAGCCGACAGCGTAGCACTCGCCGCATGTCACTGGAGAGTGGCATTAGTCAAACATCCCTTCGGCGGATATTAGCTACTCACAAATGGCACCCTTACAAACTCCAGCTACTGCAGCATCTCAACGAGGATGACCCAGATCGGCGCACTGAATTTGCAGAATGGGCAAAACAAAAACAGAAGCAGGACCCTCAGTTTACGCAGAAGATTTTGTTCAGTGATGAGGCAAACTTTTATGTGAATGGTGAAGTTAACAAACAAAACCACTGCTACTGGTCTGACACTAACCCATATTGGATAGATCCCTCCAAGACTGTTGGAACAAAAAAATTGATGGTATGGTGTGGTATATGGGATACAAAGATAGTGGGGCCATTCTTCATCAATGGAAACCTCAAGGCCACTGGATATGCGAAATTGCTACATGATGATGTGTTTCCCTCTTTATGCACTGAAGCTGGCACGTTCCCTGAGTTTTTCCAGGCAGATGGTGCACCACCACATTATGGGTGTCAGGTCCGAGAATTCCTAGATGAACAGTTTCCTGGAAAGTGGATTGGTCATCGTGGGCCAGTTGAATGGCCCCCAAGGTCTCCCGATCTGACCCCCTTAGACTTTTATCTTTGGGGTCATCTGAAGGCAATTGTCTATGCTGTGAAGATACGAGATGTGCAGCACCTGAAACTACGGATACTGGAAGCCTGTGCTAGCATTTCTCCTGTGGCGTTGCTATCAGTGTGTGAAGAGTGGGAGAAGAGGGTTGCATTGACAATCCAACACAATGGGCAGCACATTGAACACATTTTATAAGTGGTCAGAAACTTGTAAATAACTCATGAAAGAATAAAGTTACGTTAAAACCAAGCACACCATTGTTTTTCTTGTGAAATTTCTTTGATGTGTCACATGACCCTCTTCCTATTGAGAAAACAAAAGTTGGATCCAAATGGCCGACTTCAAAATGGCCACCATGGTCACCACCCATCTTGAAAAGTTTTCCCCCTCACATATACTAATGTGCCACAAACAGGAAGTTAATATCACCAACCATTCCCATTTTATTAAGGTGTATCCATATAAATGGCCCACCCTGTAGTGAAAAAAGGGACTAGCAACAACTTATCTTGTTATAAACCTTGAGTAAATTGTCTCTTTTTAGCTCATTTCTTGCAACACTTTATATCAAAGTCATAACTGAGCACTTATGTCACACTATGTCACCCATACTGAGGAAGCATAAATATACAAAGAGGTGGATCACCAACTGATGCAGACCATCTTGACGCAACACATAAGGAAAACTGAGGAATGTGTCAATAATAGTCATTCTAATCATGTCTATTAGGAAAACATTTTTCAGTACACAGCAGTGCTTAACCCAATTTGAAGAGGGCTACATAGTTCATTTTGCTTTAAATTGAACTCCACAGTTTAGGAAGATTTAGCAAGTGAAAGATGGGCATTACATTGATATGTCAGAATGATGCTGGCACAATGTGTTAGACTTCCAGGCCCACTTGTCCTGCCTATGACTGGGAGACCACACTGCTAAAAAACTTTCTTTTTGCAGAGGTTTCTAAATATGCACGACCTACCATAAATTACGTTTGAACGATATAGTGCAAGCCAGGAGCATATTGGATTAACAACAGTTGTAATTTACCAGTAGTTCACTGTTGATAAATACATATAGTGCTGTGACAAAGCTGCACTTCCTGATTTCCTCTGTTATTACAAATTTATGTTATTGACTGTTTTGAGTCCTTCAGTCACAATCTAAAATTAGTGCAAGGACACTTGAATGAAGAAATAGCACATTTGTTGAGTGAAGAATGCTATCCAAAACCAAATCGAACTATGCAAAAAAGTCACTGCCTGCTATTTACATCAGTCTGGTTAAAGCGATTACCTGAGTGAACACATCCAGACTTCCTTCCTTCCTTCCTTCTTTCATAATAAACCTCATTCACTTTGACCCTTGCAATCTGAGTCAAGTCATTAACAAAGATTCAGAAAGCACATAATACTATGATCAAAGGAAATTCCTGAACAGACTATGAAGGAACTGGCCGATAATATTTGTCAGTCTAGAAAGGGATACAAAGCAATTTGAAAGGTTTTGGGACTTTCCTAAACCACTGAGGGAGCCATTATCTCCAAATGGAATGCATGTATTTCATGACACCGAAATATAACATTTTCACACTTACTTTATCTATCTTTGGGTCACAGGGGACTGGACCTTATCCAGGCAGAAATGGGAGCAAGCCAGGAAACATCCAAGGGGAAGACAGCAATCTATCTTAAAGACTACTTGTGCAAACACTGGGACCAATTCTGAATTGTTGAGTTAACCTATTACACTCCTATTTGGGGGTGTGGGAGGAGATGCAGAATGCCCAGAGTAAAACCCAGGCAGAAACAAGGAAAAGGAATAAGCTCCAGTTCCTCTGTCGCCCAAAAGATGTACATGTTATATTAACTATCAAATGTAAAAGTTGTGCCTGATTGGGGATGTGTGCCTCATGTTCTAATTTCTCGATTTCTGTCTTGTACTCATTGTTTTTGGTATAGATACAGAAACTATATCAAACAAAGTGGTTTCAGAAACTCAATGGATGGGTGAGTGGGTGTGAATCCCTGAGTGCACATAGCATGGGCCTCTTTTGTCTCCCAGGACATTGATAAACATAACTGAGGATGGGCTTCAGAAAGTGAGATTATAACAATAGTTATCAGTCTAAAAGTGCAAAGTGCATTTTATTAACATCAAAAGCTGTGTTCAATAAGTGCAGTGCAGGTCAAAAGTCTTCAATAAACAGTATATAAATTAACAGTGCAGTGAGAGTAAAAACAATAACTAAATTCAATAAATAAATTAAAGCCAAAAATGAAATCAAAATCAGCATCGGCTCCCTTTATCACATTCCATGTGCTCCAAACTCACTGTCTCTAGTCTCCCCTGCTCGCTCTTTAGTATACTCTACAGCTGAGATGCTGACAAACACCATCCAAAATCCAACTTCTTTACCAGCTACCTCCTTCGGTCACTGCTAGGATGGTCCAAGCCCACATCCCTCTTTGTACCACCTTTCATCTGTCCAGGAAATCCCTGGAGCCCACATCTCCCTCACTAAAACAGCTCTAATTATCTTCCTCAGTGGGTAATCTCAATAGCTTCTCCCTCATCTCTCAATCACTTGCTTGCTTGCTTGATTCTGTCTTTCTGTTTTCAATATCTTGGTTTTCTTTCTTTCTTCCTTTTCCTTTTCCCCTTCCTTGACCTTTTCTACTCGGATCTTTTATACACTTGGTGAGTGTAGATGCTCTAAACAATCTGCAGAGCACCAATGAGGAATAATTTTGCTGACTGTTCTCACACATGTGAATGAGCACTCAGCCAACTCCACATTTAAGTACTCTGCGGGTGCTCGTTTCTGCCACGCACACTTACATCCAGGTAATCTGAGACAAGGTATTAAAAATGAAACTACACAAGTCAGATGCACTAATCACGCCTTAGATCTGCCTTATCACAGTTGGTAATGGACTCTGTTTGCTCTATGCTGCACACCTTTTTTCTTGGTGCCATAACTCCTGAAACTGCAAAGAGGAAAACTCACCATTTGTGTATTGGTGATTAGCAAAGCTAGACACTCCACAGGGGAATCTTCAAGCGTCCTTTGCGGTGCTAAACAGTAAGTACCAGTTACACAACACAGTCCAGTACATCAGGTGTAGATGACGACGATGAGTAGAATGAAAAACCCCTGTGAACAGTACTCTGAATGAAATGTGTAGTTTTGTCCTACCAGGTTCCAGTTGTTACATCAAGATTTGGTGTGATTGGGAAATCTCCCCAGATGAAGACATATTCAACCAAGACAAAATCTCATAAACAAGTAGGCATAGGACAAGTATATAAATCCAGAAAGAACTGTAATCCATGGTGGTTCTCTTTGTAATTCAATAGAGTGTGAAGCGTAGAAATAAATAGACACAGAGGATCGCAATCTCTTTCAGTGTCTATCAGCTTCTTTTTAAAGATAGCACCTAATCGTCCTTCTTCCCAGCAAACCCTGCGCCACTCTGAAGCTGCCCAGTGATGTAGTACTATCGGGACTGTTGGAATTTCTAGGCCATTTAAACAATCCTCAGCTACAAATATTCAGGTTGACATGCATGAGTTTATTGAGTGCATATTGTATTATAAAGTAATTCCTCAACCAAATAATTATCATCTTTGCACCCGTTGCTGAGCCCTAATTCTTTATTGTGATGGTTAGAGAAAGCACGTTGCCACACCCATCACACGACAAACTACCTGGATTGGAACCCAAGTGCAGCTGTGCAACAGGTGACACCTCAGCACCACACTGGAACAATGTGGCATTTTTTTACAGTGGCTGGAGTGCCAATCCTGCCACCAACCCCCAAATTTTTCCTTGCAAGTTGGAGGGCTTGCTTGCAGGGCTAGATGCAGGTTAACATCATACCCAGGACGAAGAGGTTGCAGGTTAAGGGGCTTAGGAAAAATTGATAATTTCATGTGTCCATGGAGAATGAACATAACAAAACTCCTGATACTTCGGGCTTCAGTGTGGACCCAAAATGAACAATGGCAAATAAAACCAAAACATCCATGGCAAAATCTTGTGCCGTATAATACAAAAGTCAGGTATCTGCTCATGCTTACAACATCCCTAACTTGGAATTTTGCAAAACTATTGTAAAATGATATACTGTACTTCCAGAAAATCCTCACATACACAACAATAAAGCACACACAAACGGGAAAGATCTTTTGAATTAAAGACCTGCCAACCCCTCATTCATTGGTCAGGAATCCCACCCAGTAGTAGCTTGTGCATTGGCTAGCATTGCACTTCACATGATATCACTGTTACCAAGTATAGGCTGAGACAGATACATAATTAGAGATTAAAAGTTAAAACCGAGTGAAAAAATTATTAGCTGTACAATATTTGTTATATTTGTGCATATCCCTGGATTTTCAACACGCAGAAGGCTAGTTTGGCAGTGTAGCTTCAGAAAATGCTGTTGAAACTCAGAGGCCCTGTAGCTATGGCCCAAATAGTCAATCAAAATAAATGTGCAAGAAAGAATAGTGTTTGGGACATGGTAACCGTACTACTGGATACCAAACATTTGGATTATATAACATGAGTAGTTTCATTAAGTTTCATTTTGATACTTTTTGCTGTTGTTCAAGCTGGGTGTCTATTAAAGCTCATTGCTTCAGTATTTTTGTTATCTGCATTCTCCACTGAAACCTGAGAATAAACACTGCAAACAAAGTGGGATGAGTAGCAGATGTAAACATTTTTATGTGGACTATTCTTTTTAATAATTTTGTTTTCTTTCATATTTTTGTGTTTGTCTCTTACTATAGAGCTCCTTATGGCAAAGCTGTGGACATGTGGTCTGTAGGATGCATCCTGGGAGAGCTCAGTGATGGGCAACCACTTTTCCCAGGTGAGAGTGAAATCGACCAGCTATACACGATCCAAAAAGTACTTGGACCATTGCCACCTGAACAAATGAAACTTTTCTACAGCAACCCTCGCTTTCATGGCTTACGGGTAAGTTTTATGTTGATTTAGACAGAATGGGTTAGGCAGACTCCTTGAAGGGTGGTTAACTTGAAACATCTTGGAATGACTCCATTATGGGTGTCGATGTAAGTGTATTCAAGCTGTTCTTTGTAGCAATCATATATAAAAGTATAAGTTAATCTAAATGGTTTACAGTGTTGATTTCTTACTTTTACTGCAAGTTTGTTTACATTTATTTTAAGACAGTTAAAATACATGTGAAAAGGGTCATCTGCCTTTTATACATTAATATAGCTGTGCTATTCATATTCACATGTATTAACAAAAGGAGGAGACAGTATTTGAGTGCATAAAGCAGAGCAGGACAAAACAATAATTATAACATTCCATGTTACAAGTATACTAACTTACTTAGAGCTCAGATTGCCTCTTACCTTCACCCCAATATCTTTCCCTCTAACCTCTCATTCGTTTCTACTTCCTCTTGTAAGACAGTCAAAGCCTTTTGCCCATCTAACTAACGGTAAACGGGAGCCCGGGATTCCCGGACATTTTTCTTTCCCAAATTCCTGGGAATGAAATTGCTGTAATTCCCGGGAAACCAGGAAGGGCCAAGTTCGCATGTATAGCGTGTAAAAATCGATCAAGAAATAACAGAGTTATAGTTGAAAACTGAAGACTTCATTGACGTCTGTCAGACAACAGCTTTGAACAGCAACTTGAAATTGCAGTGCGTCAGTCTGTTGCATCCTGATTATCTGTGCCAAGAAACTTGCCATCACAGAATGATGACAAGAAACTGGATGCATCAGTAACAGCTGAAATGGCGGTGTTTCACAGCAACAGCAAGCGCAGGCGTTGTTTAGAACAAGTGTATCTGTATCTGATGACTGTGCTGCCTACTTCAGTGGAGGCAAAGCGTGCTTTTTCAGCAGCTGGCGTACTCTGCACGAAGTATTCTTTCGCCTGGACGACCGCACACTGGACAAGTTATGCTTTCTACGCTCCTATTACCGCAACTAACTAGATCGGGTGCCCACAGTTTTTCGGGTTGCGAGCTACTTTTAAAATAACCAGGTCGAAATAATCTGCTGTGGTAGATAGGGGGCGCTCTCGCTCCCTTGAACCCCTTTCCACGACTCTAGACACCAGGTAAAAGTCCAACAGTTGACTTTATTTTGTTGCCACAGTGCTCAAAGCACACTCTCCACCACTATACTCATAAATCAATCACAAATACTAAACAATAAATCAATCCTCCAGCTCCCAGACGCGTTGCCACCCTTCCACCCAGCTCAGCTCGCCGTCTGGGAGCTCCCACAGTCCTTTTATATTCCCTGACCCGGAAGTGTTCCCAATCCCCAGTCCATGTGATTCTCAATCACTTCCGGGTCAGGTAAAAGTTCTTTTCTTCACCCCGGAAGCCCATCGCTCTTCCTATGACGAACTTCCGGGTCATAGGGCACGAAGAAGTCCTCGGTCCTCCCTGCAGCTCCCTCTTGTGGTCCCTATGGCATCCAACAGGGCTGTGCATAAAAACCACATTGTCCATGATGCCCTGCTGGTCTTCTGGGAACCTCTATGCTACAAGGAGGGCTCCATCTGGCAGCTTGGGGGTATTGGCCGGGATAAACGGCCGGCCATCCTTCACACTACCTACATTAAAAAGTGTATGTATATATATATATATATATACTTGCATAACTGAATAACCTTTATGGCACAATAACAATTCAATACATTTATGGTCACTACAGTATTTGGATTTAATAATCTTCATGTGGGAAAAGGCTGACTCACATAAATAAGTACAGCCGAATAATGCAGTCAAGGAGCTTTTGAATTCAGCTGAGTGAAAAATGACGGCTGTCCAATTAACTGCAATTTTAGTTCCCTCTCTTTTCTCTTTCTCAGATCGCTTTTCGGAAGGAAGTCAGTTTCGTAGTTTTTATGAACAGTTCGAAAATGCCTTTCCACATGTTCCTTCTTTGGAATAACAATGATAGATTGACAGATCAGACAAACGCACTTCGATTGTGACATTGTGAGAAAAAAAAATCCTCTTCTAATTACACATAAAGCCCATACCCTCCCCAAATAATTTTTTTTAAAATCCCTTCTTTAGATCACAGCTGGAGTTTTGCAGTAGCTCGCACGTTTGATCGTGCGTGCAGGGTGACCAGTGTCTTAGAAGAAAGGAGATCTCAGACTGGCTGCCCTGTATGTTAATCAAGTGGCAAATGCCATAGGGAGGATATATGATAAACTAACGATTAAAAAAATTTTTTTTTTAATGCAACAAATGTACCTGCACTACCTTTGCGATCTACCGGTCGATCGGCGCATTGGGCACCCCTGAACTAGATAACATGTACTTATATGACAGCATGAACTGCTTGTAGATAAGGTTAGTCTTTTATTAGTGTCAACATACGGCAGTAGTTTTATTAAAAATAAGTGTCGGTCGTTCTAAAACCGTTCACATGTGAGATGCCCGTGCACTGTGTCATCCCGGGAAGCCCGGGATTCCCGGGAATGACATGCAGGATTCCCAAATTCCCGGGAATGGATAAACCCATCCGAGAATGGATTCCCTACATTTAACCTCATGGTTCACCAGACTGTGAGCTAGTGGCAGCCATTTTTTGCTAGCTGGGGTCATCCAGAATAGGCTCGTGGCCTCCCAGCATTGCTACTTCTACAATAATAGTCGAACCCTGTAGTTCACCAATACAATTGACATTTTGTCTAAAAATTATGCATTAGAAATTTGTCTTGAGCAATTTGTCATGTAACAGATTAACTGCAAAGCTTCCAGTTAGTGGAGATGCCTTGAACTCTGCAACAAGAAAAAGTACAAGGGCCACGTAGCCATTATTATACTTATCGATACAGACTGAAAGTTTCCCGTGTTCAGAGCAAAAGTTATGATTGCTGTCAGTGCATAAATGTGTCAAGCCAGATTGCCACTCACTCCTCTATTGAAACTGTGTTTCTCATATCTCACTCCCAAGTGCCCAAATTCTTGCAGTGTGCAAACTATGAACACTCTGTGCTTTCAGCTCTGAGTCAGAGATTTTCTGTTATTAGCCTGGCAAATCTTCTACATGTCCTGGAGCTTTCTGTCCCTTTGCCTTTGGGTTGGTAGCAACATATGTCCATATGCATGTGGTATGAGCCTAACATAAGGACTTTTTTTCCTAAAGGATGCAACCAGAAGGCATTTTGTGTCAGTAGTTATTGTAATTAATGTGAAGAATTAGTTACTTTATGCCACAATACCAGCTATCTCTTTTATTTAGCTTAGTTGAATGTGATGTCCAGATTACTGAATATTCTAAAATTCTGAGTGCTTTTCATAATATTTAACGTACTGAAGCAATGTAAAATATGTAGAGTGTTTATCAAGTTCAGCACAGTGATTGAGTTTGGACCTTACTTTGAAGCTTCTGGATTCTTCCATCTTCAATCAAACTAGTAATTACAACAAATGGGCAGTATTTAATTGAAGACATCATGACCATATTTATATCATCATATGGCGTCTTGCAAACATTCCGGTATTGCTCTTGTTTGATACTAGTCTACTCAGCAAACAGTTTTTATTTTTATTCAAGTATATTTTAGTATTTTTTTTAGTTCTGTAATATGAATTTACAAATTTGCATGAGCTTTGTCACAGCATCCTGAATGAACTTTTGCTTTGCTCAACATCCAGCATATAGTGCTTCATTAGCTCCAAAAAGCCACAAAACACTGTTAACATTGCCTATAATTGCAAAGACCCCTCACAGTTTTCTACACAATTACTATAAAGTAGTCTGTTTATAGTGGTCTAGTCTGAGCAGAGGGTGGCATAGTGATTATCTTTGCTGCCTCATGGATGTGGCATCCTCAGTTTGAATCCCGTACCCAGTCCTTGCCATTGTTGAGTTTGCATGTTCTCTGCAAGGTCCGAACTCCAAGCTGAGCTGTTGACTTCCTGAAAGGAGCTTGTAAGCCCAAGGCCAGGGACAACTTCTGAGACAGGAGTACACAGCAGGTTGTCTGTCCCTTTCATTTAATAGTATAGGACCTTCTATACCACAGAGGGACACCCTTGCCACTAACATTTGGATTGGGAGAACTCCTGCCTTAATGTGTTACAACATCCTTCCTTTTTAAACTACCTGACAAACTGCCACTTCCAGTGTTCTTCGTACAGCTTCCCTGCCTGAGCACTAATTATTAATAGTGGATTATCCAACCCTATTAAGTAATAAGTTGACTATCCTTTAGGATCCATTGGAAACGTTCCACTCTCAAAGTGGTGTCCTACATAATTATGGAGCACAACAACACTAGAGGAAGGCAGTCAGGTTCCTCTAGTGGATTCTTTGCCAGGTTGTCTTAAGGCTTTGATGCCCTTTCTAAACTGCATTAAAATGTTAAGGCTCCAGTCCCAACTGTGTCTCTCTTCATGTTCCTAGCTTATCAACACATATCTAGCTAATAACATTCTGAATGGCCCAATGACAATCAAATTCCTTGACTAAAATTAAAGACTCTTAATTGGTTGCAAGGTCAATAAAGTAAGGATTCCATAAATCATGGCATTTGTTTAAATATTATTGAGAAAAGATTTAACTACTGAAGCCTACAACAAAAGGAGCTTAATTGCATTTTCCTGACTCCTGCCTCCACAAATGCTTCACCTCAATTGATATGCCGTTTGGATATGCTTAGAAATCAATTATCTTTATTTATCAACTATCTTTTAAGTGGTTCAGTGTTCTATATTTTCTATAGTAACTAAATTACTTTTATAAATATGCAAGTGCTATAATGCCGTTCACTAAAAAATGCGGCAAAGTAACACAATGGCATGTTTCCTGTAGTGATGTATTTTTCTCCTAAAAGGAAAGAGGATGTTTAAATGTTTGTTCTATGAATTGGTTTCCTTTTGTTACGGTTGTGACCTTGCTTGAGGATCCTACTGCTCTGCATCTCTAAAAGAGCAGATGTTATTTTAATCCACGTTAATTGCACTTTTCTGCATGACGTTTGCTTCAGTTTTATGTAGAGTGCCTGCATCACTATTAAAAGCACCCTACAGGATAATGTCTGGTGGTCTCATTTAGCTGAGAGATGTGACAGAACCATCATTTGTGCTCATTGCTACCCTGAGGCTTAGCTCACAACTTTGTTTTTTGGGTTTGTGCCTCTAGGATGTAATTTGTAGGTTCTGTCTAAGCGAAAACAAGTCGGTTACTGTGTGTGGCTGTTCCATTATCCAATTAAATCCAGAACCTACTACAGCAAACAAGCCCCACATCACCTAACATGATAGACAGCAGCAAGAATTATTCAAATAATAACTAAACAATCACAATGGAAGATAAAATCCCAGTGAAGGCTACACCTGTTTTATAAGGGTTATGTTATGCAGTGATAGGTTTTGGCAATGTCTCAATATTTAACTCTTGACAAAATAAAATGGAGTTTATAAAATTAGCTAGAAAGTAACAGCGGGATATTATATAATATAGTATAAGCAGTAACGGCACACTGTACGATAATGTGCAGTAAATACACTTAACTTGAGCATTCATAGTTTTCATCCTCTTTCTTTCTCTGTACGTTTAGCATTTGTTCGCTCAGAGGTTGATGCACTTGCTGCTTCCTGAGCAGCTCTTCATTTCTCCACCATAGCAGCCCACTTCTTCTCTTCTTTCATTTGCATCTTTTTGTGTTAAAACTGATTAAGTCAGTGTTTGTGTTGCAATTACTTAGTACATTTTTCTTAATTTTTTACTTAAGATGGTACTTAAGTCTTCAATCTGTCTCAAGAATGATTTAAGATATGAAGAGGTAGGGGAAGTGACAGTGAAGGTGGCTGAAACTCAGAGGCCCTGTAGCTATGGTCCAAGTAATCAATCAAAATAAATGCGCAAGAAAGAATGTGTTTGGGATATGGTAAGCATACTACTGGATACCAAGCATTTGGATTATATAACATGAGTAGTTTCATTAAGTTTCATTTTGATACTTTTTGCTGTTGTTTAAGCTGGGTCTCTATTAAGGCTCATTGCTGACAACGGCTCCTATATGCAAGCGCTGCACAGCCTCCCTGGTGCGTGCTGCTGAGAGTTGATTCTACAATAAAATAAAATAAAAGTAGAAAGTGGAATAACCTTGGAAGTCAATCATCACCCCAAAAGCGGATAGTAGACATCACATAGTATAAAGTGCATCCAAAAAGTATTCACAATGCATCACTTTTTCCACATTTTGTTATGTTACAGCCTTATTCCAAAATGGATTAAATTCATTTTTTTTCCTCAGAATTCTACACACAACACCCCATAATGACGTGAAAAAGTTAACTTGAGGTTTTTGCAAATTTATCAAAAATAAAAAAACTGAGAAATCACATGTACATAAGTATTCACAGCCTTTGCTCAATACTTTGTCGATGCACCTTTGGCAGCAATTACAGCCTCAAGTCTTTTTTGAATATGATGCTACAAGCTTGGCACACCTATCCTTGGCCAGTTTCGCCCATTCCTCTTTGCAGCACCTCTCAAGTTCCATCAGGTTGGATGGGAAGCGTCGGTGCACAGCCATTTTAAGATCTCTCCAGAGATGTTCAATCGGATTCAAGTCTGGGGTCTGGCTGGGCCACTCAAGGACATTCACAGAGTTGTCCTGAAGCCACTCCTTTGATATCTTGGCAAGTAAACTTTTTTTATGTTGTCATTATGGGGTGTTATGTGTAGAATTCTGAGGAAAAAAATGAATTTAATCCATTTTGGAATAAGGCTGTAACATAACAAAATGTGGAAAAAGTGATGCACTGTGAATACTTTCCAGATGCACTGTATGTGAACCACATTTCAGGTCAATAGGTCAAACGGTTTGCAAGCTACAGGTGATTTAAAATCCTGGACAGACAAACGGAAAGCCACAGTAGCGTATTATACAAGAAGTTATTTTATTACATGACTTTAACATTCACACACGTAAACACTGACACCCTTAACAAAGTTGATTTTGTGGGGTTCCTTCTAATTGTGGGACAACCTACCCACTTTACCATTTATAATATAGATTTAATAGCTAACTATGAAAAATCCACTTCTCTTGTTTAATGAATTACTTTATATTTCCTCACCATCATCAGCTACTATAACTAAATAAGGGCAGCTTTGGAAGATTTATTGATATTCTGAGAGAATCGCACCTACTGTATGTTATGAGGCTATTGGAGCTCAGCTTACAAGCAAAGACAAGTTAAGAACTGTAGGCCAGGTTGCAGACATACCATTTTTTACACATTTTTCTGATACTTTTGAAATCTTACAGCTTTAGGCCTGTCTTAAACAAAGCATAACATTTATGAGTAACTACACTTCCGGAGAGCACAGAGAGATTGTTATATATTCTGATGAAATAAATGCTGCATTCATTAAGATTTTCGACTTAAGTGTGGTTTTCAACTGATCCATCAAGAAATGTTGTTCGTTGGATTCCTTCATATTTAGCACTTCCTTCTCATTTTGAAGACAGAGTCCTTAGGGACGCCATGCTGCGACCATTTATTTTTTGCTTTATACTGAATGTTGTCATTAAGAGATGTAATTTGGAGCCATAATATTAGTTGTTGACACTTATCTACTTGTATCAATCAAAGCAGATAACAAGTTTAAATAATCCAGTTATTTTACAGAGAAATAATTTGGAAAACATACACTCTTTTAGTGGTTAATTCTGCAAATAGCAAGACAATTCTGACAACTTGTAATGTTAAATGGCTTGAACTTTAGAGTGATTGTTCTTTGGTTGTATAAATCCCTCACTAATACTCCATTTCTCCTGATTAGAAAGTTCACATTTCCATTATATAGTTAGGCTGTGCAGAAGTGTAGTGACGGGACAGGCAATGGCCTGGGACTCCCAAGGACATCCATTTACATAGATAACGTCAAAGCTGTGGAAACCCCTCCTTTAAGAATAGCGTTGACACAATACAACAAAACAGTCAAAACCCACCCTAAGCAGGGGAACCCAGTCTTCATTGCGAGTGTATATGATGAACATTACGTTTTTAGTAATGGTAGATGTAGATGCACCATTTTCATAAATCATGAAGAGGAAGCAAAGAAGAAGCAGGACAGTGATAAGTAGTGATTATGTGTGCCTAGGGCATCCTTAGTTGGAAGGGGTATGGAACTGAATTGCCGGACAGGGCTGTTGGAGTAGAAGCAGAAACACACAAGCACCACACACACCCTGAACAAGTGAACAGAGTGTTTTACAGCAGCAGCTGTCATTGTTGCTTCTAATGAGAGACGTTTTTCATCTCTAAATAAACCTTCCTTGAGATCTACCATGCGCTAGGAGGGGCTTTCAGCTTGAAATGTAATTTCAGTAAAGCGCAATGTTCAAAGGTCTGTGGACCAGGAGAATGTAGTGACAGCAATTGCTGAAGCCAAAGGCTGCTGCACTCAGTGATTTTGAAAGTTACAGTAATACCCTAATGAGAGATTTTAAATTTTTTTCATTTCTATTATGTGTACTTTTTATTTATGTTTTTAAATATTACAATGTGTAATTTATATTTAGTTTATTACCATGTGCACCGGACATTTTAATTACTATTTTTTATGTTTTCTCCACAAATTTATTTATTGTGTGGTTTATATGATGTGTTTTTCACAAAATTAAAATAAAAGATTTGTGTTTATTGAATTCTCCCTGTGAATCTTATTAATTTAGACATTGCGTTAAAATAATAGTAATACATTTTACTATGTTAGAATTCTGAGAATGGTGAGTTGGAGGGCCCCATGAAGTGGTGACATGCTGCCATGTAAAATGTGGCTGGTATCATACACCTTGTTGCCATCATATCCACAACACAGTATTGTCAAAAAGAGGAGCTGACCTCCAAAAGACATGAAAACTCAGAGCCAGGATTTAACTGGTCTGCCTAAAAATGGCCTACCCTAGGCAGTCCAGTCACAAACTCAGTAGGTGCCTTTCAAGACCCAGTTAGGCCCAAAATGGAGCTCACGTTTGTAAAATTCAAAGATACTTAACTATACAAAAATGTCCTGCAAGAGAGAGAGAGAAACTGTAAACCTGTGGTTTTTGAGGTTAAATAATTTGTAGTTGTTTCTGAAAACATGTTTTCAATTTTTCATTATGGGTTACTGAATGTGGGTTGATTGGCAAAAATGGCAGATTTATCCTTGTAAGATTTAATTTACAACGCAAACTGTACAGAAAGTGAAGCGGCCCGAATACTTTCTGAATCCACTGTGTGTCTGGGTAAATGAAACTGAACATTTTTGTTGTAATCTAATTTGCGGTATTGCCCTTGTGTATCATGAAAATATCCTTTTATTTATTTTCAGTGTTTCACTACCACTAGAGGGCAACAGATAACAACAGTCAGTAATAGTTTCTTCCAGGATTGACCAACAGGTTTCCATCCATCCATTTTTGGGAGGCTGTTTTATCTGTCCTGCAGATTTAGGATGTTTGAACTTATCCTTGTAGTACGGGATGGCAGTCCATGGCAGCAGGCATTCATCCACATACCCACCCGCACTAGGTCAATCTACTGCAACAAGAGTGAGTTGGGATAGTGTGAGGTAACAGGAGTCATCCTGAGATAAACAACGGAAACATGAAGTACACAAGGAGACCCCACTCAGAATATCCTTCTGTTTAACAGCCAGCCAGACACACAGTCACAGTATAATCCAAAATTAAAGCTGTGATAAAAAGGGGTTTCTAACTAGCAGACACTAAATCTGCAAACTGTGACCTAGCATGAGCCCTAAGTTAATAACATGTAGCAAAACTGCAGTAGAATTATTTGTATCCTTTTTGTTCTTTGTAATCTTTTTGGCCTATGTACAATAAATTTCCTGGCCTTTGATTTTTCTCATTTTTTTCTTCAATTACTTTATGAAATATTTATGGAACAAATTGCAATAGAAATCTAACAAAATTGGTGACATTCCCACAAGAAGAAGGGTGTTTAGTCTTGTCTGCAAGCTTTTATGTGCACAAATTCGGTATGTCTGCCTGTCATTTAGTATTTAGAATAAAGATCTCTAGTAAAAAAAAAAAAAGTTCAACTTACCCATTTCCTGTTACATGACATTGTTTTGAGCTGCCAGACATGCTCTGGTACTGCAATCCTCACTTTGTTAATTGTGATGACAATTTTGATGATTGCAATCCTGAAGATGCAGAGAAAGCAGAAAAGAAAATTAAAGCTCCACAACACTTGGAGAGTGCAAATCTTCAGCTTCTACTGCCGGTATCAAGGAACTGGCAGAACTAGCGTTCTGGCATAGTTTGTCCGATGAAGAGAACCAGAGGCGACTGCTCTAAGACTACAAGGGAAGCTCCGCCTCCTCTAAAATGTCACCAAAAATTGTCAAGTTTGTACAGTTGTATTTACATAGCTATAACAAAGTGCATACTAGAACGTGTTCAACTTCATAGCTAGTTCATTCAGAATCAGCAATAATTTCTTGCGGGTCGTCTAATGTGATTTTTTTCTTATACATTCCCATAGTAGCATGATCCATTAAAAACCATTGAAGTGCAGCTTCCCATGACTTCAAAGGCATTTAAGAAAATAGTTTGTTTTCAGTGCAGCAAAGCTAGATGATTATTGGACAAATGCTTCAAAACGTCATTTCCAGGAAAGCTCAGCGTCTTTGGAAGTAAATGGGGCAGTGGGCTGGTCAGGATGCTGGGCTGCTGCATGATGATTGGAGGAACTGTCAAGGTGGCTGGACCTCTTTTTTGATTGACAGCATTTTGGCAGCTGAGCATTTCAAGTTCAGTCCCATGCGGATGTTTGGTAAGTGAAGTCGTGAGATAAGCGGCAGCTTATAGTCTGTTATTTGCTAACGATATAGCACACCATTTTCATTTGTACGTATCCTATTGTAACATAAAACATAATATTAGCTTTCTTGAGTTTGCTCCTTGTTTCATTTTAGTAAAGTTTGTTAGGTTATTTCAAACTAAGTTGTTTGGTGGGTGGGACTAGCCAGCCAGCCAGCCAGCTAGCTAGCTGCATAATGGCAGACGGAGTTATTATTGTTGACCTGATTTTGGCAAAGCCATTTGATAGTCTTCCTTATGAAGAAAGACTCAGAATTAAACAGCTGGGCAGATCAGTGCCCAAGATTTACTTGCTTCAAAAGTCAGGGAAAAATAACTGGGGCCTCATGCATAACGCCGTAAATAGAATTTGCACTATAACATGACGTAAGCACAAAAGCCGAAATGTGCTTACGCACAGAAAAATCCAGATGCAGGAATCTGTGCGTATTCCAACTTCCGTGTTCTTCCTCTCCATAAATCCCGTCAGCGTGAAAAGTAAACTTGTGCACACGCGTGCTGTCCCACCCCAATTCCTCCCAGAATTACGCCTCTTTTGAATCTTTCGGCCATGCCTCCTAACAAAACCATCTCAGGTTGTTTGGTCAGAACTGGACTAAGTAAAATCATGTCACTTAATTTTTTTTTTAGATTTCTATTAAATATTTTTATAGTAATGAATCATATTCAAAAATAATAGCGATAATAGGATGCAATGACATTAGAACATTACAACCTTAGAACAATCTAGACATGTGTTAGTAGACTACACTAAATATGTGCTTTTAAAGAGCACTTTACAATGAAGTTTAAAGTGGAGGCTTACTGGGGCTCAGTAACTTTTATAGATGGCAGTGAAAATGGCATTTATTGATGTATGCTAGTGGTGGAGGGTTTTTGAAAGTATTTTTTTTTTTTTGAGTATTATCCAATAATTAGCATTTGAAAAATATCTGTTATTATAAGATGACCAATACCAGCATAAAATCAGTATCTATATTTAAAAAAAATGCAAAAGGTAACAGTGATCTTAACAAGGCTGAAGAATAAACTGCGAATAAGTAACCAATATAAGCACCATGTAATCAAAGATTTTAATTCCAATCGGAGGATACAAGGAAGAACAGGCAGCTCTTCACGTATGATAAACCACACCACGTGCTTAGTTACCTTTGTGTATTTATACCACTAAGTAAACAGTACCATCCTTGCTATTAGTGACCAGCATGGTCCAGTCTTCTGTCTGCAGATTAATTGCAGTTCCATTTTCAGGGGTGTCTGTAGGATTTGCAGGGATTCACAGTCTTACCTCCTCTGTTATTGTCATGCAGTGTTACACAGGGATAAAAATCTGAAGCGCAAGATGTTACAGGACTCATGCATGTTTGTAAAATCCGTTCCCCTTGGTGTTTTGCGTGAGTCATAGGTGTGTCTTAAATGAAACATTTACCATTGTAAAGTTATGTTGCATGCAAAGGGCAATAAGTATTAGTTATGACAGCAGTAAGCTAACAATGCTGGTTTCTTACATTAATAATCTGTAAATAATATTGTTCAATTAATGCAGTCTTATTTATGGTTACATAATTGCTTTCTCCTTCCATTTATTTATTTATTTATTTATTTTTTGTATGTCTATGTTTATCTTATCAGAGCAGCAAGAAAAAGGTGTTGCTGTGTGAGCTGTTTGTGTGCACTCTGTGCACTGGATGACTCTCTTGCATTGGGCATCTGAGTGGTGTCAGACAAGTAAAAGATGAATATATGCCAAACAGACAAGTCCAAGCAGCTGCTCTCATGGTGAAATTGAAATAGTAAACTCATTTGTGGCTGAAGTTGCACAGAATGTTTCTCTGTTTTAAAACTAATGAGTTTGCAAATTTGCCAATGCTTTTCAATGGGATACTTAAAGATTTCAAAACCTTGCACAGGGTGAACTGTTGGAGCTATCTGAATGATAATTGAACTCTTTGTCTCAACAAATTTCTTTGAAGAATAAGCAGGCCACATTTCAACAAAATTGAGCCACGGGGGGCTGAGTTGTTACGTGCGAACAGACAGGCAGACATGGGCTATTGCAATAGGTGCCGCATTATATGCAGACGCACCTAAAACACACACCACATTCACGGTGATGTGAACTAGGAGCTTGAAAAACATTGAGTTTATTGTTGTGTGGCAGACTGCCTGCATTATACAGCTTCAGAGAAGAGCACAGGTAAACACAGAGATGTGAGCAAATTTTTTGGGAGCAGCGTTCCTTGTTTTCAATCCAGAACAAACTCTTAAAACCACCAAAAAAATACTTTCTCAATCGTGAAATTGCCTTAAAACAATTTTTAGTGTCAGTTTTGTGAAAACTTTATGCAGTTCAAAACTTTTCTGTTTCACTCATCACTACTTATTACCGTTTGAGCAAGTTTCATGATTGATCCTAACATTCAGTATTTATAGTATAATGCAGCAAAATAATACTGTGGATTAAGGCTGGAAATATTACAATAATATATTGCCATATTGCCTGTGTATGTCTAACCCACATTGCATGTTCCCCAAACCTTAAAATATTGCACGGTATGAGTAGATCTATGCCAGCTGCCTCCCACGTATGACACGCCAGTTGAGCTCCCCTCCATCCATCTAAATTTATATATATTTTTTTTAATCTTTATTTTGGAAGTTTCTGCACATCAATGTTTTTAATTAAGAGAGCAGAAAACAAAAACCGAGCAATCAGCTGGTGGTTACTGCCTTTGCAGTATGTACACATTTTGTTATGTTTGCATCAGTTTCATTAAGAGATTTAGGTTGCTAAATCAGTATTGGTATCCAAACAAATGTGAGAAGGATAAGCAGATTCAAAATAGATATTTTAAACAGATGTTGAACATTTCAGTCAGTCCATACATGTTATAAATATAAATAGGCAAACAAAGTAGTATGGTGAATGTTGCTGCATCACAACACCTTAGGACAGTTGTAATTTGTACATTCTGTTAGATTTTCTCTGTGTATTTTGGTTTCCTTTCACATCCATAAGACTCGATGAATTAATTAACTGCTATCTCTACAAAGACTCAGAATGAATGACTGTGCTCATGTACGTGTGGTCTGGCTCCTGCTTTCAACACTACTGGGCTAGGGTTTGAATTTTTCTCACTCTTTGACAGACAGGTGGGGTCAAAATTGGTGAATATTTAGTATTATTAGTATATTATAGTTTAAACTGATAAAAAATTACCTCAAACTGTATAAAAGGATAAAGAAAACAGTTGTATAAGTTGAAATTGAGCATGAAACATTGACATTATATAGGAGGTAAGATATGCGTTTGTAGGGAGGTAAGGCAACGCTGCACCATCTTGGCATGCATTTTTTGGTTCTGTTCAGGGCTTTAATTACTGTTGCATGTATAGCAAAGACTGAAAGACATCTGTACAAAAGTTTATAAATCTAATCTTTAGAAATAGCTGCAGAAAGTACAACACAAGGTGAGCTGCTTATAAATCATTCACAGAAGCAGCATTTTCAGGACTTTTAGTGACAGTTCCATTTCAGCACCAAGGATAGCACCTAGTAAGTGCAGCAGTTATCAGCCACCTCCAGATAATTGCTTTCTGTTGAATATGCTTTACCTTGTAGACTTTTTGATCTCAGATTAAAGTTGAACACTTATTCTTTCTTTGTATATACATTATCAGCACTTCCACTATAAGTACTGATAGTAGACAATCCATCTTGTCTGGTTTGGCAGACTGTGATTTCAGTCAGGTTTTAGCTTAGTTATTTTGTTAATATCTTTAAATTAAAAAAAAGCTTATACTCTTTATTTGAATAAAGAGCTGCACTGAAGTAGCAATCTGAATATGACAGAAAATCACAGCTGTCTGGGTAGGCTTAGTCGGATTGCAAGATTACATTATAATGGCTGATAGAGCTAACTGATTTGAGCTGACAAATGAGATTAACTGTCCATGAGGCAGGGGTCAAGCCGGTACACTTCTAAAATAATCATGGCTTACGGGTAGACAAAGATCTTTTAGTCTCTGTAGTTATCTAAAGCTAAATAGCATCTTAAGTAATGCATGCTCCTTTAAAAACTGATAAAATGAAGTTGAAGTAAATCCTGAATACTATTCTTATAAAAGTTTTTCTTATATGTACATTTAAAAGTTTTCAAAACTTGATATATTCTTTAGTTATTTCTGTAAGTTCATGACCCAACAGAAAACAAATCACTTAGATGTTCCTGTTAAGAATATCTTTATATTTTTGAAGTTGTATTCTGTCATGACATGTAGTCATGTTGTTTTAAATCTGCCCCTCTTGTCATTTGACTTACAACACTTTTTGTGCAGTGAGGTTTGGTATGAATCAGTCAGTCATCATCCAACCCGCTATATCTTTACACAGGGTCCGGGGGTCTGCTGAAGCCAATCCCAGCCAGCACAGGGCGCAAGGCAGGAACAGATCCCAGCCCACCGCAGGACACACACACACTAGGGACAATTTAGGAATGCCAATGCACCTAAGCTGCATGTCATTGGACTGTGGGAGGAAACCCACGCAGACACGAGGAGAACATGCAAACTCCAGGACCCGGGAAGCGAACCCAGGTCTCCTTACTGTGAGGCAGCAGCACTACCACTGCGCCACCGTGCTGCCCTGGTATGAATCAAACCTGCTTAATTTGTGTGTCCCGAATCTCATGGTATGAGGTTATTCCTTTACAACACTTTTTGCTGTGCTTTTTTGATGGTCCAGGCTTCATAGCTGGATATTGCTGTTGTTTTAACTAGTCCTACCTTTTTTTATCATTTTGTCTCATGTTGTATTATTATGTCCAAGTTTGTCATGGCTTTTATATTTGAAGGAGTTCACCTTGGTTTGTTAATACAATTTTTAAGGCAACATGAACAAATTAGGTCCATCTGCTATAGAATTACAGTTCCCAATCCGAAAATTCCAATCTTGATTTATATCATGCCTTTTAGAACTCTTCTGGATAAACAAGCCATTTTATGCTTTTATGAAACAGAAAACCAACAATGTCATTTGTCATAATTAAGCACACTTAAGGAGAATTCCCATAATATTGGAAGAAAATAACATTGTATGATAAGGCAAAGAGCACCCACACATTATTAACAGAAATTACTCAGACTGTCAACCAAAAATCTTGAAATAAAATATGTAAGTAATCGCTTCAGTATTATTTGTTTAAAGTGAGAAATGTGAAAAAAGTAGAAACACTGAAACTGTGAGGCCTTGAAGTCTCTGTGCTCTTTGGATCCTGCTGAGCTGTGGTAGGCTACACGCTTTATGTCCTGATTCTGTCAAAGGATCTTCCAACTGCCAACGATACAGTCATTTTTTGTTGATTTCTCTTGAGTATGTCTGTTACTTTGGATGGTATTCTTAATTTATTGGACTCCATTTCTATACTTTGAAATTAGTTTTTACAGTTTTAATTGTTACATTTATTCTTCTATATCTGAAAAATTAATATCAAGAAAGCAAAAATAGCCTTAAAGCTCTCCAGCTTTCCATAAGTTAATAACTGAATTCGTAACATCTTGGCTTTTTGACGTCGTACTATTTTTACATAGTTTATTTTATTCCACAATGAATGCTTTTCTTTGCAGAGGATTCTCTTACAGTATATCACCATGAATCCTTTCAATTATTTTGGATCTTATTTTTTGGAAACTTCACACCTTCAATTTAGCAATTAATGGAACAAATATGAGTAAAATTGAGTAAAATGTCTCATTATGTTTTTATTTGTTCACTTCATCTAGTTCCCAGCAGTTAATCATCCACAGACTCTAGAAAGAAGATACTTGGGAATCATTAGTGGTGTCATGTTGGATCTTATGAAGGTACGTTTTCCATAAAGCTTATTTTTATCATTTTATTTAAGTGACAAAACCTGAGTGATTATAAGTGATGCGTGTTCAAGAATGCAAAACTCTTTTTAAAGCCAGTTGATCCTCTGTCCAAGAGGACTATAAGTGGATGCTGATCTTTAATGGGAAAGTTACTAGAAAAACATCCATCCATTTTCCAACCCGGTGAATCCGAACACAGGGTCACGGAGGTCTGCTGGAGCCAATCCCAGCCAACACAGAGTACAAGGCAAGAACCAATCCCGGGCAGGATGCCAACCCACCGCAGACTAGAAAAACAGATATATTTTTTACACACTGCTAGTTATTTTCTAGGATATATGTATACAGGTTTCTTTTCTTTCAAGCATCTCACTTTACTAGATGGCAATACTGTATCTGTGATCATTTTCAGATTCGTGGCTTGCTTGAATCTTTTTAGACAGATATAGCTGGTCAGTTTCTGATAAAAAATAGTAATTTGTGAAATTTATCTATATCCTTAGCTCTGAAAGAATGTGTATATTAGTATTCACACATCTTTTCAAATTCAAATTCGTTCTGAAATAGAGATAAGACACCAGTTATAAGTTTTAGAAAATGATTACAGTTCTCTGCAGTGGACTGGTGCCCTGCCCAGGGCTGGTTCTGTCCTTGTACCCAGTGCCGCCATGATAGGCTTCAGCCCCTTAATACCCTGAAATGGATTATGTAGGTTTGAGACGGTTGGGTTATGACATAATTACAGTCCTGTCAGTTTTGCCATGGCCAAATTACATATTTTGATGATATTAGAATTAAATCAAATAGTAAATACAGTGTTGACAGCAAATAAACTAAAGTAAATGTGGTATTTGCAAAACGTGCTGTTACTCTTTCAGTTGTACTGTCTTAGAACTTGTTAGGTCATTCAACTAGTCAAGAATTGCCATTCGGAACTGTCAGCTGATGACAATTCTAATGGCTCATAAATCCCTTGAGTCTTCACACATTGTGCAACACTCGGTAACCCTGGGCTTTTCTAAGCAACTGAATGAAAATCAGAAAGTAAAACTAATTGATGCCTACAAAATGGGGAGGCAATTTAAAGATATCAAAGCACTTCCAGCTGGCAATTTCGACAGTCCTAAAGGACATTAAGAAATGGCAGTTAAGAGGAACTGTGGCGGTCAATACAGGCCCTGGAAGACGAAGAAAACTGACAGGTAGAACTGCTTGTCTGAATTGCAAAATCTGCACATGACTCCAAGGGTCCTGCAGGCAGGTTTAGCTGATAGAAGGAAGAAATGGAAGAGCCATCAGGAGGAAACTTGCAATCTCACCAAAAAAAAAAAACATCTGCAAAAGACACAGGAATTTTGGAAACAAGAGTTTTGAAGAGATGAATGTAAAATCAAACTCTTCAGCAACAACCACAAAAGGTTTATCTGAGAACAAAAATTAGCAGCACTTAAAGAAAAGGACACCTTGCCAACTGTGAACTATGGAGGCGGATCTGTTTGTTATTCTCTGGGTTTGTGTGGCAGCTTACTGACACATGGAGCTTTGTATAAGTACTGGAAAACTGAAAGCTGAAAAAAGGCAGCTTCTGCAGCAGGCAATGATCAAAAACACACTACTAAGAAGTACCTCAAGAGACATAAGGTGAACATTTAGGAATGGCCTTCACCATCTCCAGACTTAGTACATTTATGATCTACTCACAGATTTTCAATGATGTTTGAGTACACAAGAGAGTCCAAGGGTATCTCAACGCTGGAGGTAATCAGCAAGGAAGCACAGGGACAAATCCAGAACAAGTGTTTTGACCCTGTTTTCCCAATTAGACTCTTTATTGTGTAGACTTTAACAGAATGCCCCAATCCCAGATTTTTACTGCACTGTCAGGACTGACTGCTATTGTAGTTCAACACTTCCACATTTCTTTTTCATTTACATAATCCCAGGCAACTAAGTAGAGTACCACAACGGTCAGGAGAAAACGTTGCACATTTATTCATTTATTAAAGATAATATACTCAAAATATAGGCAAGCAGGCTACAAATGTAAGTGCCAGGAAAATAGTAATAATATAGCCTGAGTAATAGGCTGCCAGGTGCCTCTCTGTCTTAGTATGTTGTGATCTCTCTCTCTGGTCCGACATGATCTGGCATCGCCTGTGGATGGTGTGGAAATGGCCCGGACACAGACAGGCAGACATGTTGAAAGTCACCACCACACGTTTATTTTACAAACTATTTACAAGAATCAGTGCACACAACCCCTTCAGTCCCCAAAGTCCTGGCCAAACAACACCTTGCCTTTCTTTGGGCCCCTTTTATCCGCACTCGGATGTGCTCCAGGTGCTCCCCGGCAATCTCCCGCTGACACGGCCCAGTGTGGCGGAAGTGCCGGCTGTTCTCCCAGAAGCTCTCCAGGTGTCTCTGCTTCTCTTCCCCCCATCACTTCCTGGTGTGGCAGGAGTGCTGAGGTCCAGGGTTCCCAAGGCATTGGGGCGCCCCCTGGCGGTGACCACGGGCCCCTACAGGGTTGGGCTTCAAAGCCCTCTACCCGTGGCCCCCAAAGCAACCAGGGTGTCGGCCCCCATATGATCCAGGGCAGGCATAGACCCTCTTCCGGTCCTTCAGGACGTCCCGGCCAGGTCGTCGTCCGTGGCATCCCTGACAATGGAATGATAGTAACAGGAAGAATAGCCATCTGCATGTATGGAGCAGGGGAGACAGGAGAGAGAGAGTGAGTGAGCGAGCAAGCAGGCCTCTAAAGGCCTCAATTTTATCCATTTCTAAAGGTCCTTGACACACCTCTTGCACCACAGGGTGTGAAGTTCCTAAAGACTCAGCATAGGTAGACTCAGCTTCCCTCCAGTCCAGCGCTGGTCCATCAGCAGTCAAGTTCTGATTTGGTATTTTCTGATAGATGCTAAACATCTGAATGCAAAGACTTAGTTCAATCTGGTAAGTCATAAATGTCCCCAAGCAAGGACTGACTAATACAGCTTTGCTTAATTTTCTAATTCAGTTGTTATAGACATTAACTTTCGTGTCAGGTTAAACATATTAAAAATAGGTATTGTATGACATGAATTGAAAAAAATTATAATTTTATATCGCAAAAGAATTCAAAGACTCATTGCTGGCTGCAACAACCATTTGCAAGTTGTGATTTCTGCTAAAGGGCTGTTACAAAGTATTGACTTAGTAGGGTACCCAAACTTTTGCAAATGCCACATGTTACAAGTAATTAAATCCTTAGTAGCTAATTGATGTTATTTTTGTTACACCCCTTGAGTTACTCTGTATTTTAGGTTTCAGTTTTCCCATTGAGTATACTGCTGCAATACTATAACACTTCCTCTCTCCATTTTTTTTTTCAAGAATTTGCTGAAGTTAAATCCATCAGAGAGATATTTGACGGACCAATGTTTAAATCATCATGCCTTTCAAACGCAGCGGCTACTGGATCGCACTGGGGGCTCATCACCTTCACGCACGTCCAAAAGGAAATCATATCATGGAGAGAATAATGCCCCTTCAAGCAGGTAGAAAACAACAAAATGGTCAGGTTATATTAAACTTGACTGTTATCCATCCATCCATTATCCAACCCGCTATATCCTAACTACATTATGGCAGAAATACTTTGGCATGCAAGTTTTAAACTTTTTATTTTGCATTTTTCTGAAATCTCTACATGTTTTTAAGGGTAAGATATTATCATTAATTCACTTAATTCAAGCAATTTGTAAAAGAAAAAAACACTGCACGCCCGGAAACGGCTATTATGCTTTCCTTATACTTGCCTTAACAAGACAACTCCATGAAAAGACTTCTGAGCAACTGTTGTGTTCAATACAGTCCAGCTGCAGAAGAAGGCATCAATTTATGGACCTCATAGTGTCTGAAGTGCTTGGATCTGTCCGATACCTAAAACTGTCCTGACTGCAGCTGGACACTTCTCGTAATGTTTCCGAGTCCATACACATGCCTAGCTGAACTGGAAAGGATTTAACAGAGCAAAAGCAGACCCATTTGAAAAGTCTGCAGTTTCTACATGATAACAGATTGTGTTATAGATATTCTTTCTGCAAAAGTGTCCAGCTCTTAGTTTCACATTAGCGTTATGTACATGACTTTGAGCTCCTACTGCTTGTGGTTCAGTCTGTACACTTAAATCTTTTTATGCTATATTCTATATATATATATATATATATATATATATATATATATATATATATATATATATATTATGCTATATTCGTATTTCTTGACTATGATTTTTTTTTCTTAAAAAGACATGATCTCATCTCATAGTGAATCAACTCTTGGTTTCCCAAAGCAACAAGTAGTATTTAACCTCACATTGTCTTATACCACATTGGTCTCTGAATTTGATCGAAAAAATCCCAACCTGCAAAGAGAAACAGCAAGTTGATGTCTTGGGGTGATTTTAACATCAAGAAAGCCAACATCTAAAACATCTTTTGAAAGCATGGTGTTTAGAGCATCAAAATGATACTAGCATACAAAATAACTGAGTGGGACGCAGGTTTTCATTGTCTGTGATGCTTCATTAACTCGACTTCAGCTTTCTCAAGAGATTAAACGCATCACAGCTGTTTCAACAAATCTTTGCTCTCTGTTAGTCTGAGTTATTTTAGCATTACACATCTGACCTGTTCAATTCATATTTATGCTTGTGATTCACTGTCTTGTACAGTATACGAGGGGACAAAATGGGAACCCACTAAGTGGAACTGGGTATAAGCACTATATAAAATTAGTATTTTTTCCAGGAAATAATCATCCAATTCCATATAGAGATTCTTTTATTAACTGTTTTTATTACTTGTCTGCATATACCATTATTGGAAATATTTAGCAAGACAATTCCAGGAAAATTAAAGGGAGTGCCTTACTGGTGTTTCCCAACCTTTGTGGTTTGACGACCCAGTTTTTCACATGGGATCACAAGCCACGTGTAATTTAACAAGATCTCCTCCTGAGGGGGCGTGGGTGTTATTATGGGGGAATTTAGCACAATCCCCAGAGCGTTAGATGAGTCCAGCTCAATCGTCAATGCTTTTCCTTCATGGTGAATTGTGCATGAATGTCAGAGCTGGAAAGATCGTCCAGGATCCATCTGCGATGCTGCCTCTATGAATCGAACGTGATTGTCGGGGCCAGGTTTTGAGGGTAGTACTCGGGGGTAGACAGGTTTTCAGCTGGGGTCAGCCACAGCCCACATGCAATGCAAGGCATCGCTGCCTTGGACAATGGTTGAACATGAAGAAAGAAAGTAGACCCCTTTTTCATATACAGTACTATGTATACCCCATCTACACAGCATATAAAGGGAATATCCTGTGACAGGGTCAAAATGTTTCCAGCAGATTTACATGTTTTAGGTATCCCTGAATGTGGTTGACTATTTTTAGAATGGTGTAAAGTGCTAGAAACCTACTTATTTTGAACAAAAGCATTCTCATTCGTGTTACATATAGTTAGGTACACATAGAGGAGGCATTTACAAAAGAAACCTAACAGGGTCAATTTTCAATATATTTGCATGTTCTAGACATCTTTGAACATGATTTCACCACCTTTGAAGTGATCTGTCTGTGTATCACGATGTGAGCCTGTAGATGCAATAACTCCAAACCAAATAACTTAATCTAAGTGATTAAGACAAAAAAGGACAGATTTGAGCACCAGCAGGTTTAAGGCCAGTTAGTTGTAGTGTAAAATAAAAAAAAGAAAAAGGAAATGCAGGATACTTAAGGCATGGTGTCTTTCCTGGTTAGTCTCTGCTTTTTATAGACGTGTGTGCACTTGGAGCATTTAGTCCAGACTGACAAGGACTCCCATGGACAGGTGACTGAGGGGAGAAGATGCAGAAGTGATGTCATAGGTCCTCCAGATAGTTCTCCTCCATTCTAAAGCAAACAGAATCGGTGTTAATGTTGATTTTACAGTCAACTTCTTCCCTGTAATATTAGATGAGACATGCCCTAAGCTTGTGGGTCTTACTGAGATTATAAGAATAGAATTCAGTTAAGGATTTCTATTTTATGCAGTGTAATGTGGTCAGTTTACCCAAGTATGCAATAGATATACAACAACAACAACAATTTACAGTATTTCTTGTATAGAAAAGGAGTCGGACAAGTTCTGGAGACCTCGACCAACTGGCCACCCCAACCCCAATGGCCATTCTACAGCCGAGTCAGTGTTGGGCCCGTAAACAAAAAGCCACATCTTTTTCTATGTCTTGGCCCACTCCTCTTCTTTCTCCCTTATTGCAATATATTATATGCATCCTCATATTTACAGACCTTTGTATATTTACAAACCCTTGAGATTCTAAATCTTCACATTGTCAAGAGGTTATGGGTATAGAGCAAAATAAGGTGGAGTCAGTGGGGTGAGGGTCCCGTTTTTATAATTTAAATGGTCAATTTTCAGTATTTTAGTTTTTTTTTTTGTTAAAGTGTAGAATAAAAGTGTATAACACAAACTGTTTTTTGTCACAAATTCTCATTGTAGACTACATTACTTTTTCCTTTATGTTGTCTCTGCATTCATACATTGAAATATGTTTTACTTTTAGGAGAGTCAAACAGAAAAATGTTGCTAAGCAAGTTAGTTTAATAATTTAGATGAGTGGAAACTGTAAAATAAGCAAAGAACAAGATAAAGATTTGGGGTTGCCACCATGATAACCCCTTACACTTGAGAACATAGAGCTAAAAACAGAATTGACAACATATGGAAGAATGGCAGATTATAGGACCGGATGGCAGGAAGGGAGGGTCCAGAAGGAACTGGAACCAGGAGAGATGTCAATGGCGGAAAGCTGAGTCGGCTGCTATACAAAGGGAGAAAGAGAAAAAGCACTAACCCGTGGTCTGGCGGGTAATCATAGTTATTTGAGACCTTAAGCTGTCTTCCATGTGCACGTGTATGATAAAAAATGTAATGTAGCATATTGCAGTGTTGCCTTACAGCACCAGAATGATGGCTTTGAATCCCAGCTCAGTTTGTTTGTTTTCCTTATGCTTTTATGAATTCTTCCTCCCACATTTCAAAGATTTTTGTGTTAGGTTAAATATCACTCTAAATTCACCCAGTGTGACTGAGTGTGGGTATTTGATGGACTGGCATTCTATTCCTCATTGGTTACTGTCTTGCATGTGTTGTGGCCTAAATCGGCTCCAGCTCTCCACCTCCCTGAATTGGAATACGTACATGCAGAAAAGAAACGAATGGACAGATTTTTCAGAAGATCATTTAAATGCAGTGCCTTAATGAACTGTTCACTAAACCCTGACTATGAATCAAATGGACACTCGTATCAAGTATTCAAAAGCTGACTTACAGTGTAGAAAATGTAGTGTGAGCACATTCATTAGCTTCTCAGCATAGCTTGTAATGAAAAGTCTGGATAATTGCATTGCCTCAATGTTCCACTCCGGGATGGTGTAAACTTGCTTCTTCTGGAATTAAACTGAAAACAGAAAACTCATAAACACATATACAGACAGGAGGAAGCAGGTATGGAAGAAAAATATAATGACTGGTTATTTGTGATCTTTATAAAGGCTTTAAAATGTGTCCCTTCGACTTGTGCTGCTTCATAGTCGATAAAATCATCAGGAGTCTGCACAAGAAAATAATTGAAAAAACTGGTAAGCTAATACTAGACTCTAGATGGCTGTAATGAATATAAATCCTGTCACAAAAAGGTAGCGCAAGGTGAGTCCTGGATTGACAATGCAGGCGTTGCTCATTAGCTTTTAATACTTTAAAGTAGAATCTGGGAGCAGTCATTGTAAAGAAGCATGTTAAACGATAGGAGATTGTGGTGCTCAAGTGCGTCTATAGCAAGCACTGCATCTGTTGCTTAACATCCTGAACAGATGACAGGATTTTTATGCAAGTGCCCTGTGACATTATAAGTCCTTTGTTTTTTCTTCAAGTGTATGAAAGCCTGTTAGAAAAAAAGCATTTAGTATGCAAAAAATAAATCTGCATAAATCATCTCTGCAGGCTGTATAGGGTACATTCAAATGTCTTCTTTTTGCAATACTAGGGGGCTTCCTCCTCGACCTGCACTAACCACTTTGCGTCTCTGCCACTTGCGAATGTATATTTCACTTTGACCAAACAACAAATCTTTTAATTCTCGCGGATACGCCTCTTCATTGGGAAGAAACACTACTTTTCCCTCATGGTAACACGAATTAGACGATATACAAGGCTCCGACTTGAAGTTTAAATCCGAACAATATATTCGATCTCTTTTCGCTGTTCCGTTATTTCACTGAGTAATAATTTCCGGTTGTTTGTTGTAATGCAATCTTTACTTTCATTTTTTTAAAACTTTCGAATTTTAGTACTTTCATTATTTCTAAACTACTCTGCATGTGTATCACACCAATGTTTTTGAATTCTTTACGACATTCTACTTTGTCATCTACTCTTTGTCTTTTATTTCCGGCCCCGGGCATGTTTAAATCTCTTGGCACAAAGTCTCATCTTGCAGGACTTGAAAGTGTCTCTCTGAAAAAGTCACATCTCCTGCCAGGATTTTTTTATTATAATAGAGAGACAATTTTTAAGAAATAATATTAGGAAAAAGCATGTTAGCACTTTTAGTCAATGTGTCTGAATGTAATTTTGCTACCTGTGCTTACTCTTTGTGCTGACACCATTGTAGATTTGTCTGGTTCATACAGTTCTGTGCTTTTGCTTTTTCTTCCTCCTAGGAGCCATGGTAGTAAAAGTGGAGGGCTACAGTCTCACCACAGATCGAACAGCAAGGATGCTCAGACTCTAGCATCCAGCCTGCCCCGAGAAGAACACCATCAAGCTGCTGACGCCTTTCTCAATGGTAACCTGCCACCTGCAGCTGCACTCAGTCCCACCATGCACCCCAAGAACTATCAGCAGCAGACTCTCAGCCGCTCAGTGTCAAGCAACAAGGACCTGGCCAACAATAATTTGCCTCATCTTCTTAGTCCAAAGGACACCAAGGGAAAGACCGAATTTGACTTCAACGTGGGATCCAAAGCTTCTGAAGGCCCTGGAGCAAAATACCTGAAGTCCAATATTCGTTCACTACAGAACAGACATTCATTTATAGAAGGGAAAACGGGAACTCTGCAATCGGGAGAGAAACACAACCGACATAGCTACATGGATTCCATGCACAGCTCCATGCCTCCTCCTTCCAAAAACTCCCCTGCATACCTGACACTCTCCAAGAGCCACGGAGTCCTCACAGACTCAAAGTCTGTTGGAAATCTTAGCGATGCACGCATGCACCTTGAAGACCCTAATTCCCGCTACTTCCCGTCCAGCTGCATGGACCTTAATGCTCCTACGAGCCCATCAGCTCCAAGGCATAGCGACAGCCGACCTGTGATAAGTCCCTCTGGGCGCACTAACCGAATAGAGAGTGGCACCCTGGACTCTCGAAGGCCATCAACCCGACACTCCAAAGCTGTGGATGAATTGAAGTCACCTGACCATGTGGATGGTGGTGGAGGACACGCTCATTCACTTTCTGCTCCCCATGAGTCTTTTCCATATGGTCTGGGTTACACTAGTCCTTTTTCATCCCAGCAGAGACCTCATAGACACTCAATGTATGTCAGGAGAGAGCGACCGAGAATGCAGGGCAACGAAGGAGGCCTGGTTGTTGGCCAGGGCATGCAGTCCCGTGCCAGTAGTCTCCAGCTTCTTTCTCCACAAGTACAGCATCGAACTCTTACAAGACATTCTGCAGGATCCTCAAGGGAAGACTGCAGTGATGAAATGGCCAGGGTCAGTTTGGTGAAACTTTAGTTCTGCATATGGTATTTATTCTAACAATAACACATAGCAGAGTATATTTAACTGTTACAAATTGAACATGTGGTTAGAGGGGTTAAGTTGACAGTAGTGAGATGTAAGTAAGCAGTGACAAGTTTAGTTGGTACGATCTCTTAAGGTATTTAATAACAGAGTCCTGACATATGTGAGAATTATTTTAAAAAGTTTGAATATCCATTTTGTACTGCAGCTTTACACTATGAAGAGTAAATTATGTTATGAATTGGTTTAATCTTCAGAGGATGCTTTACAGTGTCCCGTACAGGACCCCCACTTGCATCAATTGTACACTTTCACTTACAGCTATGGAATGAAATGATTTAAAGTTCCTTAATGGAGGAGCTGTTTCAGTGCTCTCCAGCATACTCACATTTTCAATGTGAAAGATAGTTAGGGAGATATTCAGAAAGTAATTTAACAGAAGTCTTGATTTCATATGTCATGAGTCTTTTTTTTGCAGCAACAACAACATTTTTTGATTAAAAGACCATCAATTTTGTGTACCCATAGGTGGTATAAAATATCTCAGTCCTTTTTCAGGTTCACTTCCATGCCTTCAGTTCTAGGTCTGGGCTATTTTGAGGACTTTCGTTTTTTCTGTGCCTAATCATTACATTGTTATTTTTTCCTTTGTTTAAACAGGTGAATGTTTTCTGTAATTCCAGATCGTTGGCTGTCATTTGCATTCATTTATTAGATATGTTGATGCAAAGGGACACAGAAATGTAAGCATGGATGGACTATCCACCTAATAAATCATAATTAAGGGATTATGGTATTCTGCTCAACAACATATAGCACAGGTCAAATTAAACCAGGAGTAAAGTAATGCAATATTACTTCACATATCTGTTATATATGAATATTAGCAATTACAATTTAGGTTAGGAGTGCCTAAACATTTTTATGTTTTAATACAAATCACATCATATAGTCTTGTATAGTACATACATAAAAATACAAATTAGGTCAAATACACAGCAAAACAGAGCTGACAATCGTTAAGAGGAATAAGCTCTGCAGTGTGAGGTTTTCTGTTCTATTCCTTGATTCCAACAAGGTTTTCTTCACAGCCTGCCAAGGTGTAACCCCACACATCTTATGCTCAACGTTACAAGTCCATCTTCGCCACACTAAAGCATCCCCTACGCTATATCTTTGGCATTATGATAGCTGGGTGAGGTGCATCGTTTGGTTTATACCATGCATATCTCATCATACTTAAAACATTAAACTCATCAAAGGAATGCTCCACCCAATAATTATATTATTTTTATTTTACTTACCCCATGTAGTTTGTAGTGATGACTGAGAAAAAAATTTAATCTGATGTTTTTATGGAGAATATAAAGTTTATAATATATACTAGCAAAATACTCGCGCTTTGCAGTGGAGAAGTAGTGTGTTAAAGAAGTAATGAAAAAGAAAAGGAAACATTTTGAAAATAATTTAACATGATTGTCAATGTAATTGTTTTGTTACTGTTATGAGTGTTGCTGTCATATATATATATATATACACACACACATCCATCCATCCATGTTCCAACCCGTTGAATCCGAACACAGGGTCACCTGGAGCCAATCCCAGCCAACAAAGGGCAGGGCAGGGCAGGAACCAATCCCGGGCAGGGTGCCAACCCACCGCAGGACACACACAAACACACCAAGCCCAATTTAGAATCACCAATCCACCTAACCTGCATGTCTTTGGACTGTGAGAGGAAAGCCACGCAGACACGGGGAGAACATGCAAACTCCACGCAGGGAGGACCCGGGAAGCGAACCCAGGTCTCCTAACTGCGAGGCAGCAGCACTACCACTGCGCCACCGTGCTGCCCACACACACACATAAACATATATATACATTGTGGACTTGAACCCGGACACAGACAGACGGACATCTTAAGTTCACCACACACACACGTTTATTTTACAATATTTACAGTGCACTCCCCAGTGCCTTTTGCACTGTTCCCCCAATGTCCAGGCCTCACAGTCCTTTGTGCCTTTCCTCTTCCTGGCCGCCTCCAGTCCTCTCTCCAGCTCTGTCTCTCTTCCACCCGACTTCCGCTCTCGACTAAAGGGAGGCGGCCCCTTAAATAGGAACCCGGATGGGCTCCAGCTGCTTCTCGGCACTCCTCCGCAGACACGCCCCAGTGTGGCGGAAGTGCCGGCTGCACACCCGGAAGCCCTCCAGGTGTCCCCTGTCTTCTTCCCCAGCACTTCCTGGTGTGGCGGAAGTGCTGGGCTCCAGGGTTGTTCAGGCACCGGGGCGCCGCCTGGTGGTGGCCACGGGTCTCTACAGGGCTGGGCTTCCAAGCCCTTTACCCGTGGCCCCCAACATAACCAGGGCGGTCGCCCCCTCGTGGTCTGGAGGAGGCACAAGCCCTCCTCCTGGGCGTCCCGGCCGGGCTCCACAACATATACACATACACATATATACATACACATATACATACACGTACATATATATATATATATATATATATATATATATATATATATATATATATATATACACACTTACATCCACATATATACACATATATATATATTCATATCCACATATATACACACATACATATACACAGACATATATATATATATATATATATATATATATATATATATATATATATACCTTTTAGCGTGCTGAGCAGCTGTTGCTGGGGGTGCCAGAATCCATCGAGGAAGAAAAATGAAAAACATTTGTACAAAATCTTAATTTATCTATCCATTCCTAAATAATTAAATAGGCAGGCTATTTCTTATCAGTGCAATATGCTACTTGTTAAAACGGATGACTTCCGCTCTTACGTGCACTTAGTCCTGCATGGGTATTATGAACTATCATATCTGTTCAAGTTCTATTTAAATTTTAAATATAAGTAATTTTTATTTAGTCAACAGAAATATGTTTGGTACGAATGTAAGTTAAATTTAGTCATCATTACATAAATTTTTCTTCACCATAGAAATTTAAAGACTAAATTCAACTTACATTCCTACCAAAGATATTTTTGTTGACTAAATAGAACCTACTTATATCCAAATAGAATTTGAAAAGATATATTTTTTCAAATCTGATCACACATTTTAGATCGACTTGACGCGCACCACATGGAGCCCGCGTGCTATTGTTTTCTCGCCTGCCTGCCTCAATAAGTCACCGTCACTTCGCTCTTACTTTTTTACCGTTCATTTAATCATGGCTAGTCGCGAAAAAATTTGAAAATGGAAGGAGGATTACACTGAGTATGGCTTTACCAAAACAATTATTGATGGCGAATAAAGTATCCATTATTCATAAAGCTTCAATTGGTGATGTTTTTCTGCGTTAACCTCATATTTTTTCATACTTCTTCTCAAACCAAGGGGGTGCGAAATCGGCATCGTCCGTCACAGGGGGTGTGAGGGTAAAATGAATCGGGAAGCGCTGATACATTATGTATATGTGTGTGTGTGTATATATAATGTGTGTATATATATATATATATATATATATATATATATATATATATATATATATATATATATATAAATAGTTTTACTGTCAAATAATGTAAAGAGTACGCAACATGTGTTTCGCCCTAATTCTGGGCTCATCAGGTGCATCACTGCACCCCCTCTCGGGAATCGAACCTCGGATGTCAGTGCCACGGCGTGTGGTTCGTTTATTTGACAGTATGTAGATCGGGGTATATATATATAAAATACCCGTGCTTCGCAGCGGAGAAGTAGTGTGTTAAAGAAGTTATGAAAAAGAAAAGGGAACATTTTAAAAATAACGTAACATTATTGTCAATGTAATTGTTTTGTGACTGTTATGAGTGTCAATCAGGTTCGTATTTGAAAGGATGTGTTGTGTTCAAGTTACATTCCGTGTTTGTCAACCGTTGTAAAGATAACAGGTTTCATTCATCAATTCCTTTCTTACTGCATCAATAAACAGCTCGTCTTCCTCTTTATTTGAGACATCACACACTGCATGCACGTTTTTTTTTACACTGTCTTCCTTTAGCTGGACATTGACTTTTTCCACCGTGTGCTTTGTTTCCGCAGTAGCTGCACTTATGAATATGCTTGTATGCGTCAATCGCTTCATATTCTTTTGCTGCCTTCTCTATTGTGCAATGCGTTTTTTGTTCAGCGCTCTTTGGAGCTCTTGCTTTTTGTCCGCGTACTGCGTTCACAGTCAGTTCACATGAGCTGCTTGGTGTGCATGCATCGAAGGTTCTGAGTTGTGCTTGTGCTATCTCGTGCGATATCCGCAGCTTTATTTAATGTTAGCTAAGAGTTTCGCTGAGTTTATGCTAAACACCACACTGACCATCTCATCTTTGTTTACATAAGCACAGCCCTAAACCCACGAATATTTAGCGGTAGAGTGTTTCTATTGAATTGCCAGTGACGGACAGCTTTATATGGGCAGGCACTCAATTACGTGGGAGGCATGACGATATGAGACGCAACTCCGCCTCACACGGCGATCGAGCTGCAGGCTATGGCCGGTATATATGTACATAAGTAGGTTCCAGTTATGACCATTACTCGTAGAATTTCGAAATGAAACCTGCCTAACTTTTGTAAGTAAGCTGTAAAGAATGAGCCTGCCAAATTTCAGCCTACTACCTACACGGGAAGTTGGAGAATTAGTGATGAGTGAGTGAGTCAGTCAGTCAGTGAGTCAGTGAGTGAGGGCTTTGCCTTTTATTAATATAGATAGAGGCTAATAGTGACCAATGCTGTACAGCAGCAAAAGATGTGAAAAATGCCTCATGTGATTGACTTTTTGTACTAAAGACTGCACTCTTGACCAAATAAATTCTAAACTTCAATCTAACACCCTTAAATATAAAGGTGGTTCTCCAGAGCGATGCTATTGCGAACCATTTTTGGTTCCTTATAGAACCATCCGCATGAAGGTCCCAAAGAGATCCTTTGTTCATTTTACTCTGTAAATAACCACAAATAGATGGTAACAGGGTTTGTGAAATACTATTTGAGCTCACTGTTTTAAAAAGGCTCTCCTGCAGACAACAACACAGGCTAAGAACAGGTTTTCTTAATCTGTTGTATACTGCTAGGAAGCCTACTATACAACTATACATTAAAGATTTCTGTCTTGGACACATATTATGATCCTTTGCAAGGTCCAAAGAACCAACTTAAAGTGCAAATAACACCTCGTGAAATAAAATGGTTCTGTTTCAACCAGTGGTTCTACGAGGAGCCACACAACACCGTAAGGGGCCATTAAAGAACTGTTATTTTTAAGAGTACATGAGGTTTTAGTTTCCTGTTAATGAGGACCGATTATTCCAGAAGTAACAATTTAAGAATATTTTGGTAAAAAAGAAAGTGTTTAGCACGTTTTGTGCATATGACTGGATAACTGACGCCTATGTATTATGAGACATGAGTAACGTGATATTTTTTTTCTTTTCTCATTTTCTTGGTTGTTTTTTGCAGTGTTTGCCATTTTACAGCATTAATCACAATTAGCTTCTATTATATCAACATTTTTACTTTCCATTTGGCATGAAAACATGACATTAAAAATTTTTCATGGCCATCACTGCAAATTACATGGGGTAACTAACATTTAAAATAAATATCATTTTGGGTGGCGTATGCCTTTAATCTGAGACCTCTGTAGTTTCCTTAAATATTTCTCACAACTACCTCCCTAAGTTTTATGGGTAACCCGCAGATATTGGCTTGAGGGTGAAGTCTTATCAAGGCAGGGGTTTTTAGCTGCCAAGCTGTTTCAGTGATGAACCTGACGGCCTAATGGTTATTCAAAGATATTAAAAGTTTCTTCCTGCTGCTTTCTACCAATTTGTATCATTCAGTTAATTTGCTCTGAAGCGTCGGCACCTTGTTTGACATGTTATATATCCTTTGCTTCTGAATTCAAAAAGAAAAAAAAGTAAATCTTCATCCGTGAGTACTTATCATGTTAACATGAAATGGATAAACAAATCAGAAAATGGAGGGATGAACAGGTGAATACAATTGTTTGTCAAATGTGGATTTTATGTATCTTTTCAATGCAATTTGCAACACTGTTTCATAACTCTTTGGCAAATGATGCAAGTAGTGGGGCAATTAAGGTTTTTAATTACTTTGTGAATACTTCAGCATTTTATTTTTCACTTTTAAAGTGTGAAGCAAACTGTTTCTTTAATTAATCAATTTAGTTACTAAGAACTTGTTCCAGTTGATAATGTAATTTTTGTTTTTTATCTGTCATTTTAAAAAGGAAACCAGTATGAAATGTGGTCTTAGGTCAGGAATGTTTGCCTACACAATGGGAATACATGTCAACTATGTCTTCTCATCATGTGACTAGATTTCAGATTGCAGATTTCATGGCTACAACAACATAATACATTCGAGCAATGCTATTTAGTTTTTATATTTAATGTAAAAGAAGTCAGAAGTGTAGTTGTCCCTCAGTCTAATATAGATGTCTCAACTAGTTGTATTTCGGATTCTTAACACTTCACACACACATTTGATTGCACAGTAGGCTTGAATGGCTCCCTGTGTGAAGGCTTCATGGCTTCTCATTTTTTCAGTGTCTTTCCTTTTGAATGTTTTGCATGTTTTCATTTCAAAGTCCGAAGGTAACTCCATATTTTGCATCTGTATATAATCCCAGTAAGAATCTTTACAGGTGGTTAGCAACACAGTGGTACTTCACCTATTGTTGAGTTAGCCACCGGCACCTCACAAGCCTGAACAGAGAAAATGAGAAGTAATTGTGTACAGGTATCCGGCCTCTCTCAGGACATTTTCCAAGACAGTGGGCCTTTTTTATACTGAGGATGTATCAGACGTACTGCACTATGTAAATAACAGTACATTTCTGCATGTGACATCTATCTATCTATCTGGGATAATTTTTAGTCCAGTGTAAGCTCCTAACCGTGAACATGCTACAAAAAACTGGCCGTGAGTAAAAACATCCCTGCCATAGATCAATTCTTGCCTTTCCTTCTGAGTAAATTTGGTTTTTGTTGAGTCAAACACATAATTAGTAGGAACAGTGAGAATTTTGGGTATTAATATAATGTCACCCTTTGGGATATCCTATAACAATTATAGCTTCAATCAGAACACACTTGATACACTTTGATCTGTACAGTTGTGCCGTTCTGAAGTTTTGAAAGATTTAGATCGATAGCAATATACACTGCATCACGCTTTACTTGAACTTATTAGACTTATAACATTGACCTTTACAGGCTGCACATTTACATGGCAAGTGCAATGAACTGAACATTAAAAGCATTGTACAGAAAAGAACAGGGCAAAAGAAATATTACTGTGATCTGTGTACAGTGTCCACCTCTTGTATGCTCTGTCTGTGAGAAACCCCTTTAGTGAGCTTTGCATGAACCTAAACTGACCAGGGCATGCCGTCATTCCTGACTTATGTTGCACCCAAGGGTTGAAGTGGGCCTATATGTTGTACCACCACTTTCTAGTTTGTACTCTGAGAACCATAGCATAGCAGCACATCGCAGCCTGACCACCCCAGTTCTCCACAACAGTGCATGTATTTCTCACCAAGGGCCATCCATTCCCACACCATTTTTCAAAGTAATTATAGATAAGTGATAATCCAAGGGGAGCAGCCCCATAAATTTGTATGTGTTTATACTGCGTTGCAAGGAGTCAGTAGAAGCCAACATAATAGGGAGTACTACGTGTACCAAAGAACACAACTTAGGAAGCACATCTTCTTTGAGCTTTGCTGAACGTTTGTTCTTCCACTCTGCTTCAGGTAGCGTCCTTCATTTGCATACACCAGCAGCCCCATTTCTCTGTGCAATTCCTTCTCAGCGCACAACAAATACATAAACACAAGTCAGTTAGTTTTCTTTTTTCTATAATGTCTAAATCACTATCGTTCATGAAATCCTAGAGATCAGATGATCCCATGTTACTGTAGAAGTCTGTCATTTTCTAACCTGCTTAGTCCTAAACAGCTTCTTGGGCAGGGCGGTTCTGAAGCCCATCCCAGCCAGCATAGGGCACAAGGCAGGAGCAAACTGTGAACAGAGCACCAGTCCATCACAGGGCTAACACACACATCACACACAGGCCAGTTTAGCTTTACCAGCCTGCAAGTCATTGGACTGTGGGAGGAAACCAGAGCACCCAAAGGAAACCCTCACAGACTTGGGGAGAACATGCAAACTCCACAGGAGGACCCAGGACTCAAACCCTGGTCTCCTTACTGCATCGTAGTAGCGCTACCACTGTGCCATGGTGCATAATGTTACCGCAGGTTCCCAAGAAGGAAAAAGAGAAGTGGCTAATAACTAATGATAACATTAACTGTCACAAATTTTATTACACATTTGAGTGGCTGCTATATGTGAAGAAGGAACCCGTAAACCTAGCTCTGCTAAGCAATCTCAAAAGTTAAAGACATTTAAAGAATTAAAGTTTAGTTTTTTTAAATGAGCTGATGATACTATTGAAATGATCAAAAAAAATTAAAACACTGTTTTAGGGGGCTTGCTAGACGTGTCTGTATTGGTAAAACCTTCCAATTATTTGCAGCTTTTAAACAGGCAAGCCACTTCGCCCGTCCTTTTATATCTTGTTTTAGGTATGTTGAGGAGGCCAGTATTTCAAGATTGGAGAGAACCATTTGAGATATGCAGGATAGAGAAAAGCAGTCTTAAACACATGGCAGGCAAAAAGTTGTTAGATGTCTTGTACTTTATGTACTGTAATTAAGACTATTTTAAAATGAGACCCAGAGCACACTGGGAGCCTGAATGCAGTGCAGATAAAACTTGTGTGGTGTGTTTGCTCCTTGGTTAGAACTCTTGCTAATTTCATTTGAACAAGTGGTAGCCTATTAATGTTTTCTTTGGCAGTCTGGTTAGAAGTGAAGTGCAGTAATGTAGATAGCTAAAAACAAAACCTGGCAAACAAAATTCTTAGCATTCTACAATGACAGAAATGTTTGAACCCTTGCAAAGTCATGTGGGATTTGAAGTTTAGTTCAGAATCAATGATGGTACACAGATTCTTTGTTTTAAGTTTTCTTATTATTTTGTTTCACTCTAGCCTGTTAGTGGCATTTCATTTTTTTCCTTGTCCAGCTTAAGTAAAGTACTGCTGTCTAACTTTGTGGTGCTAGTGAGGATTGGGTCATTGGGGGCCACTGACATGTATAGTTGTGAGTCATTCCCCATACCTTATACAGTACAATGATAATAGTAACAGATTAAATATTGGTCTTTGTAAAGCACTTTGACAACTTGGCTATTTAGCAAAGGTTTTATTATTATCATTTTGGCACACCGTACTATATATTACATATTTCTGAATAAGTGTCTAATCTTTTAAAGAATTTCTCCCTTTTATATATGACAGAGACCAGCTTAAAGCAGGTCCAGAAAGGCTAATGCACGGTTTTACAAGGCGAATAAGAATACTGTGGTGTCCCAAACGGCACTCCAGTCAATATTAAGATGCCAGTTATCTCAGCATTAGGTCTACATCATTTACTGTACTACTACAACTAAAGTAGTTTCATTTTCTTATTTGCCCGACACTTTTACAACATTTATGAAACAGTTGGTTACATTTCTTTTGGTTTCCCAATTGGAGCGCAGGCAGGTCAAGTGACATGCTCATGGTCACCAAGTGTCAGTAGCAGGACTTGAACCTACAACCTCAAGGTTTGACGTCCAAGGCCTTAATCACCACTCCACACGGTTTGCCTGTTTCGCCATTATGATTAGCTTTAAAAGCTGACTGATACTTTTCTACAACTGATTATTCATTCAAGTAATCGCTGTTCCAAATCACATTTTCTAGAAAAAATGTCTCAAACGGTCTTAAACTGAGAAGTCAAGATTGCTCTTCTTAAAGACAGTTTTAACAACAGCAAATTTTAACATACATCACTAGGAATGTATTCAGATCACATTCAGGAAAACATGAAATGTATAAATACACTGAAACCTCAAAGTTGAAATTCTGACACCTTAAGGGTACTTTCTCTAAAGATATATTTCCGGTATTCAGTACAAGACACCTCCAATTGATTACACAGGGCTGTATACGATATATTTAGATGTCATTTGTTTGCCCAGCTGAGGCAGCAGCTTGCCTCCTTTTCCACAAGCCCACAAAATCACCTCCAGTTCTATCTACTATCACCTATTAGGAAATCCTCTCTTCTCTTTTAAATTTATGATGATTCCTCTGGTCACAAATTGCATCCTGGATGACTTTATAATTTTTGCATTGCTTGATAGATACTCAGTATTAGCCCTCTTCTTCTGTTAGTTGGCAGTCAGCAGTATGGGCACAGGCAGTTCTTGCACCACTGTACCCTGGTTATGCCCTTACATGAGTGCTTTCCTCTAGCATAGTAAAGCTGTTCCTTGTATTTCTAAAATCCTAATGCTGACCCTAAGCCATGTCTCTTAGTCTTTTCTAGAACAGGAAACCCATACGAACAGTTCTGGAAACATCTCATGGATGGATTATACCATGATGGTGTGTACACAGAAATGCAAAAGGATTATTCTCACACTTTTTATGTTTCAAATTTTGTTATACTGTATCTAAAATCTTAATACCAGCCTGTTTTTCCTTGCATGTTATAGAAATGTAAAAAAAAAACAAATGCCAGTGCCACACAGGACCTCCAACGTGGGCTGCTGCCCACAAATGTTCAGTTTCACACATTTTATTAAGATGGGTTAACCCCACCATACAGACTCGAGAACCTTACACGTACTTGTTCCTGTTGTAAACCATTACTGAATTCATCTTCATTCTTCTGACAGATTAACTTTGTTGTCCTCTCATCATTTGCTTGACTGGTATATTGACTGCCACATAAAGTCAAAACATGGAAGGCATTAATGAGGAGAGGGCGTGTTTAAGCAAGTCATTACTTTTTTTTTAAATCCAACTCCCTGGAAATATAATATTTGTCATAAAAGACTGATGTTACTTATTAACATTGATAAGTAAATAAAATCTACCCAGGATTATCTGTTTTATTTACAGTCAGCATATAAGAATATCAGAAATTTGACAAAGAAGAGGAGACCATTCAGTAGATCAAGCTATATAATCCGTTCTAATATTGCATCCAGATTTTTCTTAAAGGCCCTCATGTTTTCTGCCCTTACTACATGCCTTGGTAGTTTGTTATAGATTCTGACAGCACTTTATGTAAAGGAGTGCTTCCTGCCTTCAGTCCTAAATCTTCTTCCTCTTAATTTCTATTGGTGTCCTGAAGTATGTATTTTGCTGTTAACTTGAAAGAATTCAAAGACCTGCATTAAGTCCCCATGCAGTCTCCTCTCCTTGAGATCAAACAGCTTTAATTCTCTGAAGTCTTTGGGCTGCTCTTGGTTGCTCTCCTCTGCTCAGAGTCAAGTGCTGCTGCGTCTTTCTTGTAGTGTGGTAACCAGAAATACACACAGTTCTCAGATGTGGTCTTGCATGGCTTATATAGTCTGAGCATAAAGTCCATTGATTTATATTATGGTCTCACTAGTGCATTATATACAGTGATCAATGTCTCTTGAATTATATTCAACAATTTTTATGGTACATTTTATCTGCCATTTTAATTGCTTCTGCACATTTCTTAGACCAGGGGTGGGCAATGTCAGTCCTGGAGAGCCGCAGTGGCTATAGGCTTTCATTCCAACCCAGTTGCTTAATTAGAAACCAATCCTTGCCAATTTCAGACCTTATTTAATTTTATGGCTTATTAGTCTGCAATGCAAGGTTCTTGATTCATAGATTTATTTCCTTTCCAAAGATATCATCCAAATGATTTGATGCCTTAAACAGATAATTTTCTGTCTGTCACATTTTTCTATTAAGTGTTTTATTAAATCAAACAGTGCATGATGAACACACACAGATATAAATGGAAACAAGTTACATGCAGAACTGCTGGCTGCTTTGTTATTTACATCTTATTGCTAATAAGGAGACATTAACACAGCGAATGCAGCTTTTTAAGAGTGACATAAGAAATTAAGGTTGGGGACCCTTAACGAGCAAGACCACTAAATTAAAGCATCAAATGTCACTTGGGCAATAAGTGCTTCATCAGCAATAATTTTTTTCTCATTAAGAAACTAGGGCTGGAACAAAAACCTGCAGCCATTGTAGCCCTTCAGGACTGACATTGCCCATCCCTGGCTTAGACAATGAAAATGTTGTATCAACATCCATCCATCCGTTATCCAACCGACTATATCCTAACTACAGGGTCACGGGGGTCTGCTGGAGCCAATCCCAGCAAACACAGGGTGCAAGGCAGTGTAAGAACTGGAGACCAGAGGCGTGGAAAGGTTTGGGGCAGCCACCTGTTTAATGCGGTTTCCCGGCTGCAAAAGTCTTTGAGGCATTTTTAAACAGTGTATCACAATAGGAGTCCAAAACAGAACTGCCTGCCAGAGCAAAGGCAGTGTGCTTTATAGCACAGAGGGCGGAAGTGATGTCGTCCTCTGGGCCGGAACTGGAAGTGACATCATCCTTGGGGCCGGAACCGGAAGTGACCTCATTCTTGGGGCCGGAACCGGAAGTGATGTGTCCTTCCTGGAAATGGCGGGTCCTGGTGGGATTTCCCGGGTAAGACCTGCAGAGAACTCAGAAAGAGCGTCAGCGTACCCCGCCCCCCCCCGGGCAGATGTATAAACAGTATTGTCTAAGCCCTTCAGCTGCTTCCCATGCACACGTGTGTGACAAGACTCCCCCCTCAGCCCAGACCCGTCGGGTCGGGCGACCTGCACCGAGGTCGTGGGCCGGGAGAGGGCATCGGCGTTGGCATGAAGGGACCCCTGTCGATGAACGAGCGTATATTTGTACTGCTGCAGGTCAAGAAACCACCTCGTGACCCGTGGATTCGACTCCCTGTGAAGGGCCATCCACTTCAGAGGCGCATGATCCGTCACCAGAGTGAACACGCACCCAAGAGGTAGTACCGCAGCTGAGTCACCGCCCATTTGATCGCCAGAGCCTCTTTCTCCACCGCCGCGTACCTGGTCTCCCGGTCCAACAGTTTCCGGCTCAGGTACATAACGGGGTGTTCAACACCGTCGACGCTTTGGCTCAACACGGCTCCCAAGCCTGTGTCCGAAGCGTCCGCCTGGAGGACAAAAGGAGAGAGAAGTTAGGGGAGATTAAGATAGGTGCTGAAGTCAGAGCCCTTTTTAAGTCACTGAATGCAGCCCCCGCTTTATCAGACCATACCACCGTATTAGGAGCTCTTTTCTTTGTCAAGTCGGTCAAGGGCGCTCTCTCGAGAAGCGAGGCACAAACCGGCGGTAGTACCCGCCAAACCGAGAAAGGATTGGACTTGCCGCTTGGTTTTGGACGGGCCAGGCCATTATGGCTTGCAACTTGGAACACTGTGGCCTCACAGTACCCCGGCCCACTAGGTAGCCCAAATATTTGGCTTCTCTCAATCCGAAGAAACATTTCTTGGGGTTGATGCGGAGCCCGGCCTCTCCCAATGTCCGTAATACTGCTGTGACCTGCTGTATGTGCTCCTTCCAGGTGCTGGAATAGATGACAACGTCATCCAGATAGGCAGCACAGAACGAGTTATGGGGCCGGAGCACTTTGTCCACCAGACGCTGAAAAGTCGCAGGCCCGTGTAACCGAATGGAAGGACACGATACTGCCAGTGTCCGCTAGGAGTGCTAAACGCGGTTTTTTCCTTCGCGGACTCCGTTAAAGGAACCTGCCAGTACCCCTTTGTCATGTCAAGTGTAGTCAAGAATTTGGCTGGTCCCAGTCTCGAGGAGGTCGCCCACGAGGCATGGGATAAGCATCAAATCGGAAACTTGGTTGAGCCGACGGAAGTCATTGCAAAACCTCCAACTGCCGTCAGGCTTAGCAATCAAGGCGATGGGACTGGACCAGGGACTACTACTTTCCTCGATCACTCCTAGTGCCAGCATTCGCTTGATTTCCAGTTCCACTTCTACTTTCTTTGCCTCCGGGAGTCTGTAGGGTCGCCACGGACGATCACCCCGGTCAGTCAATATGTATGCGCAATCAGAGAGGTCCGACCTGGCTGTTCACTTACCACCTCTGGGACCGAGCGGATAGCTGCTTGAGCTCCTGTCTCTGTCTGGGAGATAGCTGTTCGCCGAAATTAAGGGAACTTACTTCCACGAAGAGAGAGCAGGGCTGTCCGGAGGAGGGATCGGGATCCCTCTCCTTCCACGGTTTCAGCAGGTTTACATGATATATTCGCTCAGCTGGTCGGCGATTGGGCTGTTTCACCAAATAGTCGACCAATCCCTTCCTCTCCTTAATTTCGTAGGGGCCTAGCCAATGTGCGAGCAGTTTAGAGTGTGAAGTAGGAACCAATACCATGACGCGATCCCCCGGTTGGAACTCCGGAGAGTCGTGCCACGGTCATACAGGCGGGCCTGTGCTGATTGTGCCTCCTCGATATGACTTTTTAGAATCGGTCTTATTGCATCAAATCTATCGCGCAATTGGGCATATACTCCAAAATATTAGTGGAGGGCTGTGCCTCCCCTTCCCAGCCCTCTTTTAAAATATCTAATAAGCCCCGGGGCTGTCTTCCGTATAGTAATTCAAAGGGAGAGAACCCGTAGAGGCTTGAGGAACTTCCCGGTAGGCAAAGAGGACAAGGGGGAGGAGTTGGTCCCAATTCCTCCCATCCTTGCTGACTACCTTACGTAGCATTTGCTTGAGAGTTTGGTTAAATCTCTCCACTAGCCCATCGGTTTGAGGATGATACACCAGGTTTTAAATGCTTTATTTTCAGTAACTTGGCAGTCTCCTTGAGCGTTTCCGAGGTGAAAGGCGTTCCTTGGTCCGTCAGGACTTCTCTAGGAATGCCCACCGTGAAAAGACTCCTACTAGTTCCGTGCAATATTTTTAGTGGTAGCCGAGCAATGGAGCGGCTTCAGGGAATCGGGTTGCATAATCCACGAGGACGAGTATATATTTATATCCTCGGGCTGAGGGCTCTAGGGGTCCTACTATATCCACCCCAATCCTGTCAAAGGGAACGTCAATAAGGGGAAGGGGAATCAGAGGAGCACGGTCCTTCCTAGGAATTTGCCGCAGTTGACACTCCGGACAGGAAATGCAAAAGCGGCGAACCTCCTCATTAATCCCCGGCCAAAAACGGAGCTTAATGCGCTCTAATGTTTTATCGGAGCGAGATGGCCTCCAAGAAGGTGGAGTGTGCTAACTTCGCAAACCTGCGCCGGTAGGTCAGCGGGACTAGCAACAACTTCGGACCTTCCCCTCATGTTCAGCAACCCGATACAATAATCATTATCATGACAAAGTGAGGTCCCTGTGGCATGGGCAAATCGCGCGTTGGCGTTAACGAGAACCACTGCATTCTTTATGTGCTTCAGAGAGTCGTCATTCCACTGTTCTCTCTTGAAAGAAGCCGGTGTTGCTCTAAACTGAAAGTGCAACTCAGAGAGGGTCGGTCTGACCTCAAGGGGCGGAGAATCCTCCCTCGCTGCGGGCGCTAGTGGATGGCGTAGTAGCCCGCGACGGTCCGGGAGTGCTTCGTCACTCTCTTGGCCTACCGCCCCACTCCCTGTCGGCTGATTACACGGTGTGGAAGCAGCTTGAGATGAATCTTTATCATCTATAACGAGGCCAAAAGCTTTTCGGGGAATGCTTTCTAAACTACCGCGGTTACTGTCAGACCAGTCCCGCCCGAGGATTACGGGAAACGGAGGATCCGGGTGTACCGCACGTAAGCTGCGAAGGGTTCCTCCGAGACATACGTAACACCGGGCGGTATTGTACGGCGGATATCTCCGTGTATACATTTTAGACTGGTCTTTTCTTAATCCATTGTTGCGGTAGAACAAAGCGGCGAGCAACGACAGACACGTTACTGCGGAATCAAACAGCGCTGTTATCATATGTCCATTAATAAGAAGCTCTCCCGTATGTTTATCCGCCAGGGATTGCTAAGGGCACACAAACAACCCGCCATTGTCCCCTACGGTCCGCCTTGTTCCCCGACAGGTCGCAAGCCAGATGGCCCGGCGACTTCGGAACAGGCTCTGGATTGCGTGGAAGGGACTGCTTTTGTAGGACATAACTCCCGGGTAGTCCACAGAGCGGCTGTTCTGCCTTCCCGGGTTTCACAGCCGGCCTCTGGGATTGCAAGAGCTGTAGCAGCTCGTCCATGGATGGAATTCGCCCAGGCGGCTGGGCAAATTCCTGGGGTATCGCTGTAGCAGCAAAAACAGGCCACTTGCTGCACTATTTGCAAGGGGTCAAATCAAATGGCGTAGCCACTCACCCACCTGTTGCCAGAGAGCCATAGCCTGCTCTGACAGCCCTTTGTTGGGTTAAACTCCCAGTCTATTATATTCTTCACCTGCCGGCCTGGGGACAGCCCATCGTTAACAGGGACCTTGGTCCCGATGGGGCTCGGCTTTCCTACCCAGAAGAGCATACTGAGCCACTCGTGTGTTTTCCCCAGAAGCCAGCCCACGCCTGTGGGTCCCCTCTACCTTCTCCACGAGATGGGTTGGTAGCCCCGGGTTATGCTCGTGGAGCAGAGCCTGCACCGCGTCCTTCCTGACCCTCCGGCGCACTCCCTGCCCCGAAACTCGGCCCCGGTACTCACCCACCTGGTTCCTTGAAAGTTCGTGTCCCGGGTTCTTCGGGGACACTATCCTGCCGACTACGCCACTGTAAGAACTGGAGACCAGAGGTGGAAAGGTTTGGGGCAGCCACCCGTTTAATGCGGTTTCCGGCTGCAAAAGTCTTTGAGGCATTTTAAACAGTGTATCACAACAGAGTCCAAAACAGAACTGCCTGCCAGAGCAAAGGCAGTGTGCTTTATAGCACAGAGGGCGGAAGTGATGTCGTCCTCTGGGCCGGAACTGGAAGTGACATCATCCTCAGGGCCGGAACCGAAGTGACCTCGTTCTTGGGACCGGAACCGGAAGTGATGTGTCCTTCCTGGAAATGGCGGTCCTGGTGGGATTTCCCGGGTGGGACCTGCAGAGAACTCAGAAAGAGTGTCAGCGTACCCCGCCCCTGGGCAGATGTATAAACAGTATTGTCTAAGCCCTTCAGCTGCTTCCCATGCACACGTGTGTGACAGCAGGAAACAAACCCCTGGCAGGGCACCAGCCCACCGCAGGGCATACGCATCCACTCCAAGCACACACTAGGGACAATTTAGGATCGCCAATCCACCTAACTTGCATGTTTTTGGACTGTGGGAGGAAACCGGAGCACCTGGAGGAACCCACGCAGAGATGGGGAGAACATGCAAACTCCACGTAGGGAGGACCCAGGAAGCGAACCCAGGTCTCCTAACTGCGAGGCTTGTATCAACATCTCAATTGTTTTAAAAGGTTGCTTCCTATAGGACATTGTCTCTCAACTTGTATGTGCAATTGACATTCTTTTTGCCCATGTGTAGCACTTTGAACTTTTCTGCGTTAGACTGCATTGTCCAAGTGTTTGCCCAGTTCTGTCCAAGCTTTACTGAATTGTTTTTGGTGCCTCCTAAGTCTCAGCCATTTGTCTAGTTTCAGCAGCATCTGCAAATTTCACAAGTTTACAAACCAAATGTCATTAATATAAATTAGAAAATGTAATGAACTCCTGAGGGACTCTACTGATGACCTCACTCCACATAGAGCATTCACCTCTTATCTGTACTCTCTGCCTTCTGCTGGTTAACTAATTTAAGATCCAAATTTGCAAGTTACCTCTGATGTCTACAGCTTCTAGGGGATAATAAATTTACTCTGCTCCATTTTAAAACTCACTGTATTAGTCAGCTGGTGATTATTTTATCTGTTTGGTCTAAGCAACCACTCATTTGTAATAATAATACTTACATGCTCTGTGTCTGGCTTTCTTATGATTCATCATTTATATATTTTATAAATGATCAAGTAGCTCAACATTAATAAAAAGAACAGTAGCTGAAGTTCACAGAAGTCAACAAGGAATGTGGCACATGAACAGACAGCATTTGACAACCCAGTTATGCAATGTGTGTTCACTCCAGTTTGACTTACCCTCGTCCAACCTTATAAAGTAACACTAAGCAGGTTTAGAAAAGGTGAGTTACCAGCCAGGTAGGAGTGAGAATGTAAGTATGGATGCAGCTGATATCATTGATAAATATTTTAGAAGGTCACTGCTGTAGCTAGCATACTGCCTTGGAGATCTGGAAGCCTGGATTCTGATTTCAGCATAGAAATAGTCTGGTTGAGTGGGCATATTCCCTTGGGTCTAAATGATATTTCTGTCTGGGGGCCTTACAAATTGAACAGAAGTGCATACTGTATTAGTTGGCACCTCTAAAGTTGCCTGGAGTGGATGCATGTGAGTGTGCTGCATGGTGGATTGGTGTCCCACGTAGGACAGACCCCTGTCTTGTGCTCATTGCTATTCTGATAGTCTCTAACTTCATTCATCTCTGTATTGCAGTAAGCATGCTAAAAATACAGGAATTTGAATTAGAATACAGATTTCCGTGTGTGTGTGTGTGATAGATGCATCCAGAAAAGTATTATCGGTATTTGTAATGTATTTTTGTCAGTTTAGATGTTAGGGATAGACTATTTTATTCTAGAAGTAATATCTTACTGGATTTGGTATAATGTGGTTTATTTTTGAAGGTTGCCACTTAGACTAAGCTGAAAAAGAGGGCTCTGCAGTTGCAGTTGCTCTTCAAACTTGACAACATTTTCATAGTTTTTGGAATTCTTCTATTGGAATTGTTAAGGGAACAAAACCTCCATGTATTTAGAAATTAAAAAGAAAAACGGGGGGAATGAATGTCCTCACGTATGCCAAAATCAACACTTTTACTAAATTTGTTAAGAAATGAGCAACGATGTTGTATTTCAGACCTTCATGTCTATCTAAGGTCTGATCTAAGATCTAAGGTGCCCCTAAGAAACTAATAACTATAAAGTAATGAGTTGATTGGAGTGAAACTTGACCATAAAAATCTTTCAGAGGAGACTGATAGTTTTAGGGTTGTTGTCTGTTTCCCTTTTTAAATGAAACTCTTTAGATGTTTAACAGCAGATTAATTCTTTTGCAACTGAAATTTTAAACACCATACTTCTTTTTTTCTTAAAAAAATGTACATGTTGCTACAACATATGTTCTGCCAACAGAGTGACCAGTCTCAAACCGAAGTGAACCATTCACGACCACCCATTAAGGATTCTACCAGGGATAACACAACGTCATTCCATTCACAACGGCAAAAATCAGACGTGCCGGTATGTATTATGTGGTGAAACTGCTACTGCTGTTCTTTTCAGTTTTTTCTAGCTGTCTCTCTGCTTGTAAATAACTTAAGATAATGGATCCATAAAAGTCTGTCTTAATCAACAATACAAAATGCAAATCCTTATTCCACAGTATTTTCAATTTGTAGCTAGTTTAGGCTTCCTCCATCACATATTGGAACACTTCGTAATCTAGGAGTGCTTAAGCAACTAATTGGTACCACTTTTGTTTTTGCCATGGGCATTTATCTAGACAGACATGATTGATACATATTAATTAGCAATAATACTGCAAAGGCAAGATTAATTGCTGCCTTCCTTGAAGGAGAGTGAGTTGACAAGCAGCTACTATGTAATATGTTTATTTGTGGGTTTAATTTAGCAGTCATTTGGGAAACAGAAGTATACGCTTGATGTCATATTACTAGTGTAATTATACCAGGATAATTATTCTGCTCCTAACAGGAAGACTGTGAAAGAAACCTGTTTTCTGAATGTGTGTACGCAGAGAGCATTTGAATATATGGAGATGCTTTGCTATGTCAGATGTTATGTAATACTGAGCCATAGGGTATCATGATTCAATTCATTTCAGGTCGGAGTTTACCATGAATCTCACCCTGACGATGGAGCATCATCAAAGGAAAACAGAATAATATATACTGACTCTATCCCAAGAAGGGTTGGAAGTTTTTATAGAGGTATTTTGAAAAAACTATACATATGCTTTTTATGTATCTTATAAATACATTTCAGTAATTGGCCACTTCAGAGCTTGAATATAACCTATTGAACACCTCTTATATTATCTAATAGCAGAGTAACAAGAATCTGTAGTAAACTACAAAGAATTCGTTTTTTTTTTATTTAGAAAAGTGTTTGTAGGAGAGAATAAATATTTAAGTTAAACTAAGCCATAGCGCTCTGGTCTATCATACAGATATCATATTTTAGTTACTCATATGGCTTATTAAATCCCATTTGAGGGCAAAGATCATCAGAACTGTTAAATAATAATAATAAATGTAAAGAGAACAAATATTGAAAAATCTACATGAGAACATAGTGTTGACAAATGAGAAGAGACTATTCAATGCATCAAGCTTGTTTGTCTATGTAATAGCTAAGACATCTCATTTAGATACTCCTTAAAGGTTGTCAAGGTTTCTGCTTCAACGGCATGTCTTGCTACTTTGTTCCAGATTCCCACAACTCTTTGCATAATGAACTGCTTTCTCGCTTCAGTACTAAATAAATTTCTCTTTAATTTCCACTGGTATCCCCGAGTACGTGATTCACCATCTAGTTGCAAGAATTTAGATATATCTATTGTAGTGTTGCCTTTGTGAATTTTAAATGCCTGCATTAGGTCCCCACGCAGTGTCCTCTGCTTGAAACTAAACAGGCGTAATTCTTGGAGTCTGTCATAGTACGACATGTCCTTACATTCTGGGATGCACTTGGTTTTGGTTGCTTTCCTCTGCACAACTTCAAGTGCTGCTATGTCTTTCCTACTGCCTGTTGACCAGAACTGCACACAGTACTCCAGATGTGGTCTCATTAGTGCAGTACATAGTCTGATTATAACAACCCTCAGTAGATTTAATGACAGAATCTAACATTTTATTTGCCTTTTTAATTGCTTCTGCACATTGCTTAGATGAGAGTGTTGTGCAAACCGCTATGATTGTTGGTTAAATAAAATTGGACATAGAATATTTGATTTTTTGTAACTCTTGTGATTCCACAATGACCCTCACCAGCACAAAAAAATAGAAAATATGTTTGTGAGTTGCTATCAGTTTTGCACTAAATAGAAAGTACACCTTCTGTACTGTATGTATAAGTTACTTCCTGGCCTTTCAAAAATGTATATATCAAATAAATATGTGCTTAATTTTATCATCTTTTTAGAATTCACTGTTTGTTCATTTTCATTGTTTTCTGATTGTTGCAAATGTTAAGAACTTTGTGTAAAAATAAAACAAATGTGCCGTTTTAGTTTATAACAAAGTAAAAGCTTGCATTTCAGAAGAACATTATGATATTTCTCATTTTGAAAACTGGCATATTAAAAAATGATTGCTGTTTCTCTAACCCTAGTTCCATCACCCCGACCAGAAGCAACATTCCATGACAGCGCAGTACAAAGCCGTGTGTCTGCTGTTCCAGGAGATACTAATTCAATGTCAAACCACCCAAAGAGACAATCTTCTTTTGATCCTTGGTAAGCTGATTTATTGTTTCAGAAATATCAACAATTATCAGCATTTCTTGCAGTCACTGATGCAAATTTTTTTTGCAGTGGAGAACATCAAAATTTTAATAAAAAAGATATGACTGTTAAATATTCTGTTACCAGATGTGAATCTGTATATTCTGTAAACAGCTACCATGGGACACATGCAGCACTGGTCCGCTAATCATGTCCTGATAGAAGAATCCTCCTTTTTAAAACCAACAGCATCATTAGAAAACAAATCAAATCAAATTAATTAATTTTCTATTTAAGACTCAGACCCTTTAAATCAAGGATGAGAAACATCAGTCCTGGAGGGTCGCAGTGGAGTCGGTTTTTTGTTCCAACCCAATTGCTTCATGAGAAATCATTCATTGCTGAGCACTTACTGCTCAAGTAACATTTTTATGCTACATTTTAGTTGTCTCGGTTGTAAAGATTTTGAACCCTTTATTGCTTATTTTAGTCTTAAAAGTCTGTGTTCATTGTTTTAACTGCTCCTTACTAGCAATAAGATGCAAATGACAAAGGAATCAGCAGTTCTATATCTTGCTTGTCTCTATTTCCACTCATGTGTATTCATCATTCGCTATTTCGTTCAATTAAGTACTCAGAAGGAAAGTGAAGAGAAAGTGAAGAACTGAAAATTACTCATCCATTTTAGGCTTCAGATCACTTGGATGATACATGTATCATTAGAAAGGAGAAAAGAATATGATTTAAGAATAAACTAACATGGTAGACTTAAAAAACTAACAAACCATGAAATTAAATAAAATCGGTTATTTGTGAGGATTGGCTTCTAATTAAGAAGCTGGGTGGGGAAAAAAACCTGCAGCCACTGCGGCTCTCCCGGATCGGAGTTGGCCACCAAGTGAATGCACCCCTAGAAGACGCGGTCGCTCCTCCGAAACCCCCTCATAATTATATGGTGATCAAATGGGAAACAAATAAAAAAATTTTTACCTCCTCTTTGCTTGATTATTTGCTGCTGTGCCACGTGATCTGCTTTTCGCACAGCACTTTGAACATTTAAAAGCCTGTACTGCAACTGTCCTTTTGTCTTATTGCCTTGTCCCCCAGACATCCTCTGCTTTATTCTTTATGCTTTATTATGCTGTTTACGAATAAAGTTTGTTTCTTAAAAACCCTGAATGAATCTGTGCAACTACTTCAGTTACCTCTTGTCATGCTTGGGTTATACAGTTGCACATATTCATTCAGGGTTTTCAAGAAACATAAACTTTATTCATAAACTGTAATGATTGTGATTAAGCACTGATTTGAACAGTTTAATGCAAATACATCAAGGTATCTTCAATGGCATCACTAACGCATTTTAACCAATTCAACAAAATTTTCTGTCTCAAACATTTCCAAACATTTTTTTCAATAAATTAGATTTGTTTAGGTAAGAGTTGCCATTTTAGCCAATACACTGTTCACATCAGCAGAAGAAGAAATATGTTAGATATAAGGAGAACTAGATCCTGTTCCTTTGGGCCCTTAAGTAAGTCTCTTAACCCTAAAAATGCTTTGGAGGCACTGACTATGCACTCTGACCCCTAAAGGTCATGCAAAAAGACAATTTCCCCTCTGAATTAATAAAATATGTCATCATCATCATCGACTTGCAAGGGGACATAACCTTGCATGAAAAGTAAGTTGAACTCCCACTGTTTTTCTTAAGCTTGTATTTTAGGCCATCCTTAATTGTCACACATGATATGTAGCTGTTTTGCAATTACCAGGTTGCAAAAATGAAAAATGCTTCCATTTTTCAGTCAGGTGAGTTATGTAAAGACAATGCTTATGCATTTAGACTGTCAATTTCATTTAAAATTGCAATTGTACATGCAATTTTAAATAAATTTAGAGTATTTTCTGTCTACACTTAATCATATTAAGAAATGATTGTGTGGAAGTTGTAGTCTTGGTGCTTGGTCCCAATCTATATATACTGTATATAAAAGCCAAATACCACTGATTCACTCATCACGAAATCTCCCGGACCATAAGGACTTGGGACTTGAAATTTGGAATGTAGGTTACCCTTGGCCCATAGGTGCTCGCTAGGAAACGGTTTTAAAAATTTCATGGTCCAAGCGTGAAATTTCTTATAGTTTTTTGTCTGTCCGCTTTTCACGAGAGAACTACTTAACAGATTTAGATCTGTTTTTTTTGTATAATTTGCTTGAGCATTCTGTTGATTTTGCAACTTTCTCATTGCACTAAGTATCATAGTTCACTTGCGGTAACGATTTATTAGCGCAAATCCGAGAGAGACTCATCGGGGGTGGGGGGATGCCCTCCTCACTCACTCGTCTGCCTTGGGGCATAACCTTAACTCCGCTTAGTTAGCGAACAAGATAACTGCTTAACTGATTTAGATCATTTTTTTTTCTATAATTTGCTTGAACATTATTGTTGATTTTGCAACTTCTCTCATTGCACTAAGAATCATAGTTCACTTGCAGTAGCGGTATATTCACACTAATCCGAGACAGAGGCTGTGGGCCGAGGGGAAAGGAAAGAGTGATGTCAAGAGTAGAGCGCTGGGCTGGGCCCTCCTCACTGTCCTGTTTCAGTAATACACGTGCAAAGCCGCGAAGGATGGCTAGTTAAAAGATAAAATTAGGCTTCTGTGGTGGCCATAGGTGCACTGCAACACCTACAGCTTGACATGTTTAACAAATGAGAGCAATGGCAGACTGAAGGTACTGCTTCTGTCCAAGATTTTTTTAGATAGATACAGTAGATAGATAAATAGATAGATAGATAGATAGTGTAACAAGGCGCTATATAAGCGTCCGACCCAACACAGATTGGACACGGAAGGAACATATAAAATCAAAAGACTTTTTATTTCTCTTCACCTGTGGGGCACGTCTTCCTCGTAATCCCCACAGGCACAACACAGTCCCATACAACACACAAACATAAATCATCACACTCCTCTCTTCTACCACCACTCCTCCAAGCTTTGTCCTCCTCCTCCCGACTATGGTCACTGAGTGGTGGTTGCTGGCTCCTTTTATGGCCCACCCGGAAATGCTCCAGGTGCTTGATCATCTGTTTCCGGTTGCACTCCCGGGTGGGGCTGAAGATTCATCCAGTTGGGCTCAGGAGCCCATGCAGCACCCTCTGGTGGCCACCTCAGATCCCAACAGGGCTGTGGAGAACTCCATCTCCCATGGAGCCCTGAGTGAGGCTGAGGGACTGCTCCAACCCAGGGGGTATTGCACCGTCCAGGACTGCTCCCCCTGAATATATAGTGAAGGGGCATCCTGGCTGGGCATGGGACCCAGCCGTCCACCACGATAGATACATAGATAGATAGATAAAGATAAGGAGTATCTGATCACAGATAGATAGATACATATGGAATTACTATAGACAGATAGGTACATCGGTATAAACATATTTGTTACTGAGCTTTTGATCTTGTGATGTTCTACATAATGTCCATGTTTATTTTCAGGAAAAACTCAGAGAATGTAAGTGTCAGCCCTCCAGAGCCATTAAAAGAGAAAGAGAAACAGGGATTCTTCAGAGCAATAAAAAAGAAAAAGAAGAAGTCTCAAACGGTATTCTTACAGTTTATATTAAATTAAGTTTTATAAATTAATTATGTTTATTCTTGCATTCTAAGTAAGAGGCTTGTCCTGACCAAAATATTTTAAATGTTTGTATGTTCTCTGGGCATTTAAATTTAAGGTATGAATGCAAATTATCCAAATTCCTAATTTTAAAAAAACCAACTTGGATGGATATGAATGTTATCTTTAAACATTACCTGATGTTCCATAAATCAAACAGTTTGACTGTACCACAAGTTTATAATTGGTTCTTATGGGTGATTCATGAAAATTTTAGATTTAAGAACCAAAATTTATTGGAATCAACCAGTGCCCCCCATCTGTTTAAGTATTTTCTAAGTTTAAGTGGTTTAAAGTTTAAGTAGTCTCCTCCTCCAAACAGCTAGTTACATGGCTAAAGGTCAGTATCTAAAACATGTAGGCTTTGAGTTCAACAGTAGTTGCTTTTACAATAGGCAAGACCTACAAATAGGGGAGATGCAACAGCCCTTTTGAGAGAAAGAGCATGAACCCAATAGGTTAGTAGAGCAAAGTATGAATGCTTTTGGAATGGGAGAAAAATGTCATGGAGTAAAGCTTACAGGCCTTGGATGACAGAGAAATCGGGATACCTGGGCCACTGAACAGGATGTGTTGAGAGTGCATATGAGAATGTAGCTGCAGCAATCGAAGGGCAGACTGAACATCACATTGGTATACTCAGCAATGGTTGAAAAACTAAAGACAGTTTGCTAAAACACGCATTGCCAGTAGCTACACCACAGGAATTAGTACAGTGGAGCCAGGCTGTTATTTTAAAACAAGTTTATAAAGAACACAGAGAGACAGGGGTAAACGTGTTTTGGGTAAATTTCACACAAATATTGGAAACTTCTTCTTCACACCGAGAATGGTAGATACATGGAATAAGTTACCAAGTAGTACGGTAGAGAGTAAGTCTTTAGGGACCTTCAAAACTTGACTTGATGTTAATATGGAGAAATTAGATGAATAGTACTGACAAAGTTTGTTAAGCAAAGTGGCCTGTTCTCGTCGAAATTTTCCTTTTGTTCCAAAACCCCTGTTGCTGATTAATAGTTGAGAGGGTTAAGGATTAAGGGAGAGCCGGCCAAATACAATAAATAACACAAAGACATCTGAGTGTAGTGAAGTGTCAAATTGTAAAATGTGTCTGAGGACCTGTGCAGATTATGCTTGAATCAAACAGAAGGTTGAGAGTGGGGTATTTGTCAGTTTAAATGACTGAGGCGGAATGGTGGTCTTCCTTAAACAGTTAATGTAAATGCTGTCATGCTCTTAATAGTATGTTCCATTACAAGTTGCTTTACAAAGAAAACAAGATTACAATAGGATGACAAACTGAAACCTAAGAATAAAATACATAAACAAACAACAAAATAGCCATAATGACAGTACAGCATTAGGACAAATGAGACAGTTTCACCAATAATGACTACAAGTAGTAGCAAGTAGATACAGGAACATGGTTTCGAAGTTACTAAGTAAAGCTAAAGAGGGGGCAGTAAAGTACAATGTGACCCAACAGTTCATGGAGGAAGTTGTGAGATACATCTTATAGTTGCGTTGGTACACATCATCAGTGATGTGACCTGGGGTCATCACTGGTGTGTCAGGCCTTCCAACCACACAACCCATCAGCAACTCACCCTAGGTCTGCCCTTTTAAATGACAAGAAACTAATGGCTCCCTCTGCAGAGTCCATAGACGATTGTAAGGCCTTCCTCTTCACCTCCCCTGAGATCCTCAGCAGCATTAGGGCCTTGCACAGTGAGCATGCCCACAAATCATTGCCACCCAACCTCAATGGGCTTGCACTATGATAGCCAGCTTTGCCTCTGACATCTGAGAATATTTACAAGTACTTTGAAAAGAATGGTTATTAAATATAAGGAAATAATTGACAGGATATGTGTTAGATTATATCATTGTTCCTTGGCGTCGAAGTGTCACAGGTTGGATCATAAGGTTTGAAGCATGAATATTAGGTGAAAGGTCACTATCCTAAGATTCACAAATTGTGTGTGTGTGTGTGTGTTTTAAATTGCTTATTTTATTTTGTGTATGTTATTCTATGCACAGTATAACATTTAAATCCCCTGCAGGAATTGGACTCCATGACATTAAGGGTCAAAGTGCCATCCTATACATACTAATTGGTTGGTGGGCAAGTTAAGGTGATGCAAACAATAAATAATAGGTGACATAAATAATAATAAAAGAATTTTCATTTCAAGTGACCACCTATGAAGAAGCAAGAAAAATCTGAGTGTGTGTCACTGTTCAGAGCCTGTTGGTCCTCAGTGTTTATTTATGTCTTCTTGCAAATTGTAAAGATGCCACTCTATCTTCACAGTGTACAGATGGTGATGTTTGTCTTGTCACGTGTTCAACTCTCTCTGGTGTTCCTGCCTTGTAAAAGTAATGGAAGACCGAATTTGAATTTGCTTCAAAGCAAAAAAGAACCTGCAAACAAAACACAGTGATTAAAGGCCCTAGGAGACTGATGTCACTTTGTAGTGGCATTTTGTGCAAGCTGAACTACTTAATGTATTATAATGATCAAATCATTTATTTAGATAATCTAGTCAGAATGTTTTTTTATTGTATAGTTTTCACTGCAAATGTAAGCAATACTTTAGCCAAGCATCTAATGCACATATTTGTACTCAGTACCTAACATTTATAAAAGTCAGTGCTGTTGTACTTTCAAAAGGATTCATTATGTTTTGTCTCAGTGACCATTTTTGTAATACCATTGTATTCTGCATTCATGTTGTTTTGATGTTGTTTTGCCATATGTCTGCTTTTTCAGTAATGAAAAACCTTTGTTAAGATCTGTTTTTGTATGCCACTAGTGTGTTTTGCATCTTATATTGCAGACGGAAAGCGGCGATGGAAAGAATCCAAGCATCAAGAAATGCCTATTTCCTCTTTTTAATTCAAAGAATAATATAAAGCATAGCTCCTCTTTGAAAGCTCTACCTGTAGTCACTTCACCCATGGTATTTCATTTCAATACTGAACCCTAACACTCTCCATTACTACTCCGTTTTGACTGATAATGCATGTTAACAGTTTTATTACTTTGACACAAACATAATTAGTTGCTTTGAACAGCCATGACCAGTTCCATAAAACATGTCGCCTGCTACTCTCAGAGTAGGTCTTCAGGTACAGCTGATAAGTCTGTTTGTTTTAATCTTGTAAAATATGACTGATATTTATGCCACAATTTTTTTAAATTAAGACGACATACAATGCTTTGAAAAAGTCTTCAACCATTTTTTCCACAGCTATTGCATCAAAGTAGTCTTTTTGGATAAGTCCTAATAAATTTTGCTCTGATAAAGATTTGCTCTGCCAGGTTATTTAGGAGTGGCAGTCGACAGCAATTCTGAGTTCTTACCACAAATCTTCTATGGGGTTAAGGTCATTACTCTGCCACAACCACTCAAGGACATCAGTTTTCTTCATTTTAAGCTACTCTTTGTGTTTTTGGTCATTGTCCTGTTGAAAGACAAACTTCCTACTCGGTTTAAGCTTTCTTCCTAAGGGGAACGGGTTTCCTTCCAGCATTCCTCTTCCTTGTAATGCTGGCCACACTGTCAGTCCATGCTGCTGAAAAACATACCCACAATACAATGCTGCCACCAACACATTCTACAGATGGAATGGCAGTACCTGACCAATATGTAGAGTCAGACGTATCACACACATACCACTTGGTTCCATATCTTTGCAAATTCTTTACAGGTGATGTCATGTTGATTTCTTTTTTGACACTCTTCCATAAAGGCTGTTTTGGCTCAGTGCCTTGGAAGATGTTAAGCCAGTTGCAGTCACTGACTTTTGTCACTTGGTCAGAATAAGAATCTCTCACACGTGTCATTCTTGTTCCATGACTAAGTTTAGAGGGGTGGTCTGACTCAGACAGTGTAACTGTAGCTGCATATTTATCCACGTCTGTATGATGGAGTACACTGAGCTCCGAGGTATGTTCAGTGCCCTTCCCAAATCAATGCTTCTCTTTAAGTGTGTACCCCTGACTTGTTTCGAATGCTCTTCCATACTTTTGGAACTTAGCAAGAGAGGGGCATTTCTCATCATAAATTGAGAACAGGTGATCCACCCATTTGCTACAGAGGTGGAGGCCATCAAGAAATTGGGCAAGATGGTAAAGTAATACACTGCACCTGAGGTAGTAAGCCTAACGTTCACAAAGGGATGTGCACTTGTTTTGATTGTTGCCATTTTAGCAGATTTTGAGTTAATTTCTTTGAATTTGGAAATATGTACACTGTCTTGGAGATCAGTTAGAAATTCTTACTTTAATAAGCTTAATAAGTATAGAATATTGAGATGCTAAAATGTGAAAACAGTTTTAGGGGCTGAATGCTGTTTCAAGGTATTGTATATTTAATGTAAGTATGGCTTTTCCTGGTTTGCTGTAGATAGTCGGTGTCCCCTAAATATATCCATCCATCCATTATCCAACCCGCTATATCCTAATTACAGGGTTACGGGGGTCTCCTGGAGCCAATCCCAGCCAACACAGGGCGCAAGGCAGGAAATAAACCCCGGGCAGGGTGCCAGCCCACCACAGTCCCCTAAATATATGTTTTATATAATTTCTTGATGCTTTTAATATCTCAAATTCCTGAGTAAACATTTAGAAATAATTACCACAAGGAGATCTTTGGAATCTAGATTTTAAAAAGAACACAATGAAGCTGACCAGAGACATAGACAAGAAGTTTACCATAAAGGGAAACAATTTCTTTTGCTTATGCAGAGAAACTGATACGTCAGCCACATAGTCAGTGTTTATTTAATATATCGCTTTTCACTGCAAGCACCAGCTATGCTAAGCCAGCAAAACGACAGGTCAGCTCACCACATCAGAACGTAGGCAAGAGGTAGTAATAAAGATGATGAAATACTGCAGTGCATCAGAGGTTCAAATGAATATGACATGACATAACCTAACACTTTTAAACCTGCTTAATCCAATTCAGGAGCCCAGACGCGCTGGGCACAAATCAGGAAACTGGACGGGATGCCAGTCCATCGCAGGACCAACACACATACCAACATCACACTCTTGGCAGTTTGAAACCAAGTAACCAATCACACTGACCCACACATCTTTGGAGATGTTCATGGAAAGGCAGAGTATCTGGAGGGAAACCTACAAAGACACAGGGTGAGCCTGCAAAATCCACATTGTTAACAACTGAGAATGGGGATTGAACCCAAGATGCTGGGTCCATGAACTATTCAAATAAACAATAATACAGTATTTCTATTACGTGAATAATGGCAAAAGAATAAAATTACTGACTGCCTTAGCCATGCTGATGACATTAAACCCTTTCATTTTATGCATAGAAAACAAAGGGTAAAAAACACCAGGTCACAGCACAGTGAGAGATAAAGAAGGGCATCTCAAGTTTAAACACATTTTAAATATAGTCTGCCTTGACTGTTTTTAAAATAGTAAAGCCATTATTTGATATGGAGATAAACAGACAGGAATAAGTAAGAAAAAAAAAAACTCAGGCTGTCACTGTGTCCTCCTGATCCCATTCACAGAGTGTCCCTAACTAGATCTGAGGCTTTATTTTTCTGCTTGCAGTCTATGGCTTGATGTCTGCCTTGAATGTCACTTTGAACGCCCCATCGTAATTGATCTTGGTGTTCTTCTTATTTAAGGACATATTTTAGTTACAGCATTTTTTATTTTATTGAGACCTTATTATGGCAATCTTAACTAACTAACAATCAAATCCAATAAATCTTAAGTACTTAAATCTGGTGAAAATCTCTTGATTTTCTCTGTTTGCATTCCTGCAAGCGGTACAAAATGCTTAATATAAAGCAACACTACATTTTATCTCCTGGGGGTACATTAGGAGCACAAATATTGTGGAGCTGGTTGTCAGATGGCCCAGTGTTCACATCCAGATGCCTTTAAACCAAAGTTTCAACTGCTACATATGTATTTCCACATTCACTGTTCTACCAACCAGTTACCATCCACCCATCTATTCGCCTTCTATACCAACTGAATTTGGCATCATCAGGCAAAATGCAGGAGCCAAACCTGGACAGGATGCCAGTCTTTAGAATTGATTCCCTTGCAGACACCAACACTCACTGATTTACACAGCTATTTAGAAAATTACTAGCACTGTGCCATTGTGCCTTCCAACACATAGGGCACCTTATTCTAACCAATATGTAATCTTTTAAGCAATAATCTGATTTAAAGGTTAAGACCTTCTATATTTATTCTTGAAATGTGTTGGCTATCAGTTCAATTAGGACATATTTTTAGTTCCAGTTTTTCAGAATTCGTACATTTTACAAATGACGTTTTGCTATTATGTACAGAATCACGACCTAAATTGTTTAGTACTAATTGACTGCAGGCTGCATTTGTATTTTTTCTCATACGTTCACGTTTAGGATTTAGCTTTTAAAATAATCTCAACACATAAATGGGTCAGTTAATGGATTTCATAAAAGATTAATAAAATGTTAAGCCATGTTAAAAATATGTCATGGGGCGTTATAGTCTAACACCACTGTGACCATCCTTGGAGGACTTTGTAGTCCAACCACAATAAAAAGTGACCCAGTAACTCTTAAAGCTTTCCAGAAAGGGGAAATCCTATGTGTCCCCAGACAAAAGGACAGTCCTGCTGTAGCCAGCTAAGAGAATTAAATTGCTTTAGTTTTGAGCAAAGCCGGATCTAATAAACAGTGTTCAGATTCTCAAATTTATAATGGAGTTGATCCAGCAAAATCCCTGCAATTAAACAGTGAATCACATACTTGGGCAATATAGTGTAAGGTAAGCAGTAAGATTGAATTTTTCAATGAGTGAGTTAAAGTTAGTTAGGCATATAAAGCTACATCTCAGTTCAGATCACATACCCCCCATCGTCTTTTGCTGTATGTTTGTGTTTGTCGGTTGTTGAAAAAAAGTGTGGAATCTGAAAGGAACTACAGAATGATGTACTTAAAGTAAAAACCACAAAACTGAAATAAAAAAAGTCTGGTATAAACTACACTATGCTTTGAGGGGCGGGCTTGGCACTACTTTCTGCTGTCAGTCCTCAATGCAGCCCCAAGGGAGGTCTGTGAGTTTCACTGCATACCTCCACTTGTAGCAGCTATGATTTGGCAGGGTTCAGTCTTCTATTGATGAGAAGGATCATAAGAGGCAGTAAAATGTATTGCTTGTGCTGTATCTAGGTCAACCAACTTCACAGCTTTAGAGGTGAGAAAAGTGTTTCTGGAATCCTGCAGTATGGCCTAGCTTTTATTACAGCAGCATGTGTTATAAATAAGTGTAGCTAACTTTAAAGTAACTTCACATGCCATTTTAAGCAAATCTCATTATGTTCTGAGCCACCTCTTTGTCATGAGTGGTTATACTATTGTATAACAGGAGGATGCCACAAATATGTCAGAAAAATAAACATTTAAAAGTGTATGATTTATTATCCAGAATTTTCTCCATTTCCTTAGATGTTAATAGTGTTGTTTTATTACCTTCTGCAGTATAATTTCAGTATCACTATCAAGTGTTTGCTATCTGTAACCCAAAGAATTTGAGGCGGTTTACATTTTTCACTATTTCTCCGAAGCTGCTGACTAAAATATGGCTCCTGCTGCGTCTCCTAAAATGTGCAATAAGTTAAATTTTTTTGTGATGTATAGAGGTTGTTGGATTAGTTCTGTCAGATTTACTGTGTATCACATAATTTCTGTTTACAGTCTCCAAGTTGTTGTTGGTTCATCAGCAAATCTGATGATGTGATTGCAACCATGTCTGGCCACACAGTCATAACACTTATATTGCATGTATGAACTAAGTTAGGATATTTCCCAGAGCATTACATCTCTTACAGTCAAAGCTTATTATCTTTACACCAATCAAAAATCAAAACTCCACAAAGTAAAACGCTGCACTTTGGTTAGAAAGTCCAGCAATGGTGTGTCATGTAAACTATGCTATTTCACATTTGGCTTTTCCATAATATCAAAAGGTACAATAAGTAAAGTGTCTTTGGAAAGTGCTTTCTTAACTTGAATGAAGTAAATTGTATTGTAATCGACAAAACCCGTGGTTATCAATGATTTTCATTCCTGAACAACAATTTAATTAAAGCGCTTTAAGTTCATCAGACTCAAAGGTGTGCAGTACATGCCGCCTAGAATTCTGTGGGTTGTGTTTTTGGGTTCAAGAATGTTGAAGACTTATATGCTATAGTAAATCTGTATACAGTAGAGTCTTGCTTATTCAACATTCCGTCCCACCGCAAAAAAAAAAAAAATATGCATCAATCGGCAACAAGAACTGCAAGTTGTGAGCGTGAGCGTACTCTATTCTTTGTTGCTCTCGACTCTGCCACAGCTAATTACAGTGGAACCTCGGTTTGCGAACATAATTCGTTCTGGAAATGTGCTCACGTCCAAAGCACTCGTATAGTATATCAATACGAATTTCCCCATAAGAAATAATTGAAACTCAGATGATTCGTTCCATATCCCAAAACTATTCGTATAAAAACGATTAATACAAAATATAAAGTAAAAATACATAAAGCAAATGAACCTGCACTTTACCTTTGAAAAGAATCATGGCTGGTGTGAGTGAGTTTCTAAACTCTTTTGGGATTCCACCCAATGGGACGACACGTGGAAGAGCGTCCCAAAGAAATCGCAGTGTCCCAGCGCAGTAGCAATTCGACGTAAAAGCCAATCCGAAAAGATCGCAGACATGCTATAAGCTCCTGCCGTTGATGGGTGATACAAGGAACATTATAAATGCGCAGGGCTCAGTATTACTTTCCCCCCGACCCTGCTTGACTGCTGTGTCTGTGTATAGGAGAATGGCAGATCCCGCTACAATAGATAACCGTGCTGTTGCTGTTTAAAACTTAATAAAGCTGGTGTTGCTAAAAGTACTGAGATTCAGCTTCGAGTTTTCGGGTGCAAGACGGGGACTTGCATATCACAGCACAAACACGCAGTCACAATGCTGTAGTAAACAGTATACGCTCGTACAGATGTTGAATATATTAGTGACGGAGTTAAGGCTACAAACTGCAATTAATTACATTGAGCAACAAGAAAGAGTTACAGGAATCGACATAATGATGCTGCAAAGATGGCGAGACTTCACAGCGAAGAAAAGGCACTTGTCAGGAAAGCAGACTACGATCAAAAATATCTTTAAATCATCACAGACGGAACTTTTTAAGTACAGTACATACTGTATTTAACGTCAGACAATTCTGTAAGTTCATTTTTTAAGTTAATTTATTCTGTTATTTTGTTGTAAAGCATGATTATTAGGTTCGTAATGTGTAAAATTATAACATAGTTTGACGTTTAATAGGCTTTTTCTTAACACCTGCTATTATCCAACATTTTCACTTATCCGACATTTGGCTGGCCCGTTTATGTCGGATAAGCGAGACTCTACTGTATTTAGAACATTTTCAGTTTTTATGTCTAGCCACGTAATTCTTCATTACTTAAATTAACTTTCTAATAAGGCAATATATTGTATAGATATAAATATATATATATATATATATATATATATATATATATAATTATAGTACAGGCCAAAAGTTTGGACACACCTCCTCATTCAATGTGTTTTCTTTATTTTCATGACCATTTACATTGGTAGATTGGCATCAAAACTATGAATGAACACGTGGAGTTATGTTCTTAACAAAAAAGGTGAAATAACTGAAAACATGTTTTATATTCTAGTTTCTTCAAAATAGCCACCCTTTGCTCTGATTACTGCTTTGCACACTCTTGGCATTCACTCGATGACCTTCAACAGGTAGTCACCTGAAATTGTTTTCACTTCACAGGTGTGCCTTATCAGGGTTATTTAGTGGAATTTCTTGCTTTATCAATGAGGTTGGGACCAGCAGTTGTGTTGTGCAGAAGTCAGGTTAGTTGGACGATCATTTATTTTTCAACAGGACAATGACCCCAGACACACCTCCAGGCTGTGTAAGGGCTATTTGACCAAGAAGGAGAGTGATGGAGTGCTGTAAATGGTCATGAAAATAAAGAAAACACATTGAATGAGGAGGTGTGTCCAAACTTTTGGCCTGTACTGTGTATATGTATATGTATACATATGTACAGGCTGAATCCTGGTTATCAAATGAGAACGCCATCAACAGACACTTGGACATAAATCCAGCATATACAAACTTAAGAAGAACTTATTCTTAATAAACAAGACTTTATATAGACAGATAGATATATGCATATGTACATATACACACACCCTTAAAATAAAGGTGCCAAAGCAATTCTTCAGAGTGATGCCATAGGAGAACTATTTTTCATTCCCCAAAGATCCATTCACATGAAGGTTGCAGAAAGAACCTTTATTTGTTTAGATTCATAATAAGTTCCATAAATAACCATGGCAGAATGTTAACAGACTTGTGAAATACCAGTGGGTTCATAATTTTAAAAGGATCCTTACTGCATGCATTAACCCAGGCTAAGTTCAGGTTTTTGTACCTGTTAGTATCGTACTAGGTAGGCAATAACCTATTACAGATTTTTGGCTTTGTCCACATATTTGAAACCTTTTGAAAGCCTCAAAAACCAATTTCATATGCAAAGAATCTTCTCTTGAATGAAAGGGTTTTTTGCCAAACAATGGCTCTATAAGGAATCCCATAACCCAGTAAAGAATTACGTTAGAATCATTATTTTTAGAGTGCATATAAATATTGTAGACTGCTGCAGAAGATCTGCTGTGCATTGGTTTAGAAAAATTGCATGTAACATATTAGCTGTTACTCTGTATCTTGCAGAATCAGAATATCTTTACTGTCATTGTAACAAATACAACAAAATTAGGTACAGTCCCTGCAGTGTCAAAATATAAATAAATATAATTACAAAAAGATAAGAAAAGATAAGAAGAAACAAGGTAACACAAACATTCAACATAAGACCTTAATTGCACATTAACACTATTGCACAAGATGTCATGTATCGCACTGCTGCATTGGAGGTGATTAGGTGACATTCAGTGCCCTAATAGCAACAGGTTAGAAACTGTTTTTCAGTCTATTAATCTTTGTTTTGATGCTCCTATATCTTTTGCCTGATGGTAACAGTTGGAACATGTCATGAGCGGGGTGTGAGGAGTCTTTTAAGATATTTTCTGCTTTCCCGAGGCAGTGAAAGCTGTGCAGTTCATCCAGAGAGGGTAAAGAGCAGCCGATGATCTGCTGGGCAGTCGTTACGATCCACTGAAATGTTTTCCTCTGCGCTGTTGTGCAGCTGGAAAATCACATGCAGAGGCAGTAGCACAGGATACTCTCAATAGAGCAGCAATGGAAGGACACCAGCACTTTTTGGGGGATGTTATTTTTCCTGAGGACTCTCAGGAAATAAAGTCTCTGCTGAACCTTCTTCGCCAGCTCAGCTGTGTTCACACCCCAGGACTTTGTTTTTGTGACTGCACTATAGATTTTAGACAAACATTTGTCACTCAGTGATTTGGACAGACCATTTTAGGCCACATACAGGATACAGAGTAGACCTTGGCAGACTAAGGTCACCTCCATCAGTACTGTGAATATTTGGCAGTGTGTGATTTAAATTACCCCTACAGCATTTTCTGCAAGTTTGAAAAATATGTTACTGCTTTATGTAAGCTCATGCAAAACCTTGTTGTGATTAATGATCTCTTAAAGTGGTTGCCTCATCTATCTGCCCTAAAGTATCTGGGCATCCCGAGGATGTTGCATCAGATCAGAAGATACAGTGTTGCATCGCAGGTTTGGAAGGTTTAGATCATAATGCATGAAGATGTTTTTTCTTGTATTTTTGGAGACAATATTGCAATTGTAAGAATGAAATATATGAAATGAATCTTGTAGTGACATGTACGGCACATGTATTTCATTAGTCATATCAAACTTTAAGATAAGAAAAATGATGGTGTATTGACTGAAGGAAAAAAAAAAGCATCCATTCACACATTGTAAATAGTTTTGGATTTTGTGGCTGTGACCAGGCTCTGACATGCCTGACTTTATACACCATCCGGAAAGGCGGTCATGAATCTTAGGGTTGGTTTGTGCAGATGTAATTGGATTCTTCGTAGTCCCCACTTTATAGATTAAATGTCTACAATGTGACACCCAGCCCACAATGATTCAGCTTGTAAATATGTGTGATGTAAAATACTTTTTATGGAACTGGCTCTTGGTCTACAAATGCAACTTTTCAACCAACATGGAATGTGAAATAACAACTTATCAATGCGTTCCGTATACTTCATAACATTTTTTTTCTTTTCCAGCCACTCAGTTAACCGCATGTAAAAGGTTATGGGGATGCAGATGTTTATCGGTCGTGCATGGTATCTTAATCACATGACCCAAGCTTGCAAATCAGAGGTGCACTTTCCTACGCTTGTATTGCCAAATCATGTTTAGAAGCCCATCTGATCCGGGAAAGGAGACAGTAGACTCTTCTTTTACTACCCTGCAGTACAACACAGCTCCTTGGTGGTACTGCGTCAGCTACTGGTTTATGTGAGAACCCCTCCCAAATCTTGGGTCATGTCCTGCCACAAGGATGCTAATATCTTTGGATTTTGCCAATAAAGAGTAGTGACAAACATATTAGAAATAGGTTGCTGTTTTGGCAAAAATACTAAAAGTATACTAATGGCTTAGTGAAATGATAAAATCCTGAGAAAATGTCTTACTGTAATACAGGTGGTCTTCCAAAAAATTAGAATACCATCTATTATTTAAAGTGAATTGTTTAAATTTCTCAGTATGTTTATTAAGGCCACGGGTTTCCATACTTTACTGAGAGCCATGTTGTTTTCACTTTTCCTTCTCCGCACTCAGTTTGGGCTGTTCTAGGAATTGGCTAAATATGATTTGGAATAAGGTGCATTGAAAACAGTTTGTTTGGCTTTTTGTGCTGGCCATCATCACTATACTCAAATATTCCTCCTGTTCCTGTTCAGGTACCAGGCACTGATGCTCAAGACCCTCTGCCAGTACAAAAGGCAATCCGATCTTCAAATCACCAGGGCAGCAGACACAGGAACAGAGATCGAGATAGAGACAGAGATCGGGACCGGGACCGAGACCGAGAAAGAGAACGGGACAGAGACCGGGAACGAGAGCGGGATCGAGACCGAGAACGAGACAGGGAGCGAGACAGAGAAAGGGACAGAGAAAGGGAATGGCTTCCCGAGAATATGACTGAAGCGCATTCTCAGGTAAACTGAATAAGTGGCATTTACAAGAGTACACCTCAGCTCTTCACTGAACTTAACTAACTGTCCAGAAAACCATGAAGGGACTCTGATATATTGCTTCTGCATCACAGATATGTCCCATACTTCTGCCCATACTTTCCATTACCTTACCTGGCAAAAAAATTGAGATTAAACCTTTCCTCAGAATATTATGATAAATCACTATTCCAAAAGACAAATTACAAATCACCTTAAAAGAAAATTAAGATATTCAAATATTTTACCATCTGCAGCAAAAGAGAGAAACTTGGAAAAAAAAAGACAAGAAGGACAATACTGAAAAATAATGCACCCTGTGTGGGCAAAGCAGTACAAGTGTTCAACCCTGTTATGTAAATTTTTAGATTGTCTTTGCAGTGGATGTGTAGAATGTCTTTCTGGGTCTGAAATAGGCGGCAATAAAGCCTAAATGATACTGTATAACACCATATTTACAAAAACATTACGTAAAGTTCTTTTAATTTCTATCATTTTCTGACTTTTATCAAGAGAAAATAATACTAATTTTTAATGTAGCTTCTATGGATAATGGTAGATGGTATTTTAATGTTGTCAGATTACATTCTCAAAGAGAGGAAGTTCTTCTTCTCCAATGGATTGTCTTGAAACAAACACCAAATATAAGTCATGGATGAATTCTCTGGATGCCAGAAAAAAAGAAATTTTCATAAGCTTTTAGCAAATTGAATACATTCACGAGTATTCATTTCATATAACACGTAAAAGATTATTTAAGTCCAAAAGTCCTTAGTACTTTACAGAGGCAGTGATCTGCCCAAAGATTTTCCTGATCTACAGCAATCATAGAGGCAGCTATCAAGCTCTGAACAAAGAAAACTTTACCAAAAGCTACTCATTCAAGTACGTGGTAGGTCTTTCACATGATAGTAAAAGGTTCTTACCAGTTCTCAGTTGGACAAACAGCAGTACACGGTCTGAACAAAAGGATCTGACTGGTTGCCAGTTGTGATGCCAAAAAAGGTCCAATGACAGAATGTCTGTTGCAATTTAAAGGAAGTTCTTTATCCCCAATGCTGTCTTGAAAAATCACCAACATATGTAAACTCAAAAGCTTTGAAAAATGCAGGAATTCCAACTTAGTATTTATAAGGTTTCTAAGTTCAGAAATTAGTTAATTTACTATACTACAGAGTTCCAAACACTAAACTGAAACAATTTGTCCATAAAGACCCTTTACTTCCTAATGGAGTATTAACACCTCAACATTCTTATTTCACAAACAGCAAGTCATTTTTGATTGACACCATTTTTTCTCCAGCTTAAAAAAGTAGAGGAGCATCATCAGAGACAAAATTCCTGATCTTACTAAAGTGCCAATCAGCTGCTCATCCTTCAAAGTCATCGGTGAGGTGTTAATCGTTGGTATGTTTCTTCTCAGAGTGCCTGCAGTGTAATCTACTCTTTAAAGCAGCATATCCTAACATTTTAATGGCCCCCTATTCATAATAATGTTCACACAGTCACTTTCTTTGAATATTGGAGACATCCCTCCACTGCCATAATGAAACACAAAATAGATTTTTCTTCATTTGCGTTGACCCCGATCAGCAGTTGAAGCAGAAAAAGGAACTGACGCTACTCTCTGCTCTTTTGGCTTCTTCGTCCTCCCCCTACACACAGTGTATAATGTTCATCACAGAAGCACTGCCGCTGTCATAATCACTTCAGAAACCGTGAGGAAGAGGGTGGTCACCACTGGAAAACTGAAAGCATTCTAATATTTTTGGAGAGCTTTAGTTGCACTCCTTGGAAGTCTGAAAGTGCACTGATATTCAGATGCAGTTTATTTTACCCCAGGTTTACAACCATTTTTTTTTTTAATACGGGTTGGTAGTGGGGCATACATTTAGATCCTCAAGGAAGGAAATACATTTATTTACTAAAGACACCATCTTTTAACAGCCTAAAATTTAGTTATCCTATACAGTAATTTAAAAACATTCCTCCTAAAAGCTTTACTGCAGTAAAATAAGCCCACTGATGAAAATAACATCCCAGTATTGAATTATGACAATGGTTAAAATTGTTTGTTTTTTCTAGCCTGGCTATTGCCATGAAACCACTGGACACTTTTCACTAAGAGCATAATGTATGATAACATAGTGTACAATTCTCCATAAAACCAACTCAATGATAGATGGCAGTATCTTCATTGATCCTGGATATGGCTCTGAATGTTAAATAAAATTGAAGCTCCCGACCACAAATACAATACCCTCCTGCCTACACTAAGGTAAGAAATTGTTCAAAGCTTAGAGAACATTGTCCTTTCCTCCACTTCATACATGGATTTAAATGAACGGCAAGCTTTGTCACCCATTTACACTTAACCTTTCAATAAACATCCTTGGGTTACAAGGTGTGGAATAAAAGATAAATCAGCAAGGCCAATAACAATAGTGTTTCATCTCGGTCACTGCCATCCACATCTGTGTGAATGTCCACTATAAAGAACATTTTAGAACATCTGAAGAAACACAAAACATGGATAGCAAAAGAATGTTAAAGTTAGATAACTATTAGGACAATAAAACAATGTGAAGTGGTCTTCTTTATTTTTTAAGATGTAATTTTCCCCCTTTCATTCCCAGTGCCATGCATTGTCTTTTGAACAGAAATCGGACACATTTCTGAATCTGCCAATTATTCATCAATCCTGATACTTTGTTTCTCTTATATACATTTCATAAAAGGTGTGATTCTCCCAGTGTTGTCCATCCATCCATCTATTATCCAACCCGCAATATCCTAACTACAGGGAACACGGGTGTCTGCTGGAGCCAATCCCAGCCTACACAGGGTGCAAGGCAGGAAACAAACCTCGGGCAGGGCGCCAGCCCAGTGTTGTCACCTCCTTCAATCTGAACTCTTGTAGGAAGGTCACTCGTGAAGGACTAGTCATTGTCTTATCCTACCTCGTCCACATTATTTATCCTGTGCTAACACACTTTTATTAGAAAATTGTTTTATAGCCCACCCATCAAACTGCAGCAATTTTGCATTTTTAGAAGTAAATGAGTATGACTACTAGTAAATGACAACATGAAACTCATAGTCAGAAGCATTTCGTGGGTCAAAACTGGGAAGCAAACATAATGTGTCAAAACATAAAGGGCAGAGAAAAATCAAAATGAGCAAGATAACAAAGTCAGCAACACTTGTCAAAGGTTTCCTTAAGCCAGTCTTGAAGATCAGAAGTTTTGTTTGTTTGTTATCCAACACTTAGGATACAAGAGGCTGCACACCACCGTCTTTTCTAGCTGTGGCCTGATGGAGCCAAAATTCAGTGACAGCATCGTTGGTGATGTGGCAACATCCAGCATAGACATCATCAAAAACATTTCTACAGCCATAGGGAAAACGCACAATGCCACTGGGGACAAAAATAATAAACAAAATATTATTTTCAATACATTAAATGCTATAATATAGGCCAAGTAAGGTATTATTCACAACACAGACTGTAGCAGTTAGGTGTTTTGTTATTGCTATTGGCCATGTTATCTATATTGATATTAATAACACTTCTTTTGGATTCTTCACTTTTTTCCCTGCAGAGCCAGCCATTAAAATCCTTAAGGAAACTTCTTCACCTATCTTCATCCTCTAACCACCCTACCACATCAGAACTGCGCTTCCAGCCGCTGCCTAACCAGCCATCGAAATCAGGGTTTGGAGAAGGACGTGGGCATCCAGGTGGTGGTGGCAGCAGTGGGGTTCCTTCACAATCCAAGAGCAGGCAGGGCTTCCAGCTCCCAGGACAGATGGAATCCAGCTGGCATGTGCCCCCTTTAAACCGCACCGGAGGTGATGGGACCCCATATTCTGACCAAATGCCTCCAAAAGGCAGCCAGAATGGGCATGGCTTTAGCCGATCATCTCGTTCCCGGATGCCAAATCTCAATGATCTGAAGGAAACAGCCCTGTAGTGATTACCATTACTGCTCCTTCCCTTCTAATGGAAAATTTCCAAAATTACACTGTCACGTCTGCTGCCTAGTAGAAACATTAAAATAAAAGAAAAGAAAAAAAAAAATAAGTCAGGTTTGTGAAGCAGGTGTTCCCTTTTCCCCAAAGGCTCACGTTCTAAATGTATGTCTTAATTTTTTAAGCTTCCATATTTGATAGAATTTGTATTATTTATGATGTTCTGATTATTACTTTCTTGTTATATGGTTATTATGTCACTGTTAAAATGGCAATTTAAAAAAGTGAAAAAAGTGCTGCAGCTTTTGTTTCTATACAAAATATGAAAAACAAATCTCTTTCCTGTATAACAATTATATATTTCATCAGAGCTCTTTTATTCTGAATGTCTTTAAATATTTCCCTGGGACTTAAAAACTCAGATTTGGTGTGATGATATTACGCCATGCTTTGTTTTTTTTATTTCACTCCACCTTTTTCTGATGGTATTTTCTAACTTGAACACAGTGTCTTAACATTTGTGGCTTAAGGGACCTGTTTTCTGTCCAGACTGGCAGATGGGGAGTTTTGTGGCTCTGAATGGGGAGCTAGGCACTGACAGTATAAAATAAGCACATTTTATTAGGTGGTTTTATGGATGGTGAGGTTCTCAGGAAGACAGATTATAAAAAGAGAATTCATAAAATTACCCAGCTTTAAATATGCACAATTCAGTCCAGTTTATGAGGTGTGACACCTTGTCAGGTCGATTGTTGTTTTCACATTTATATGGTGTCAGTATAGACACATAAAAGCTGGCACTGACGGGACATTCTTCATCCTGAACACTGCCTAGAAGTGGTTAACAACATGGCTACTGATTTTCATCATTTGGTGTTACTGTACTTCACATAGAAAAAAAAAAAAACAAGCCAAACACCTCTCTATTTAACCTTAACAGACACACAAACCCACCAATCAGCAGGCATTGTGTTATTAAATAGTTGATAAAGTGACCTTCAGGACTACCTGCTGCTTAGATTCCTCTTAGGGATCTGAAAATACAGTAAAATTTATTTCAGCAACTGCATTGTTACACACTTGTGCAGTCATGTAAATGATGTCAAGGGCGGATGACGCAAAACAGAATTCAGCATGGCAGATAAAGCAGGAAAGTACTTTGCTTTTCTGTCCTACTATGTGGACTGTGCTTCAAGAGGTTAAAAAATGAGCAAAACTTTCAAACAGTTCAGAAATATCCAATGATTACTATACATTGTACACTAATTTATTGTGGTGTCCTAATACAACTACACTAATGTAGATTTGGGGTGTGCGTAACCAGTGTATGTTCTTTATAGACAAAAAAAATATTTTTATATTACAGAAACCCAATTCTTAATAAAATATCCATTCATCTATCCTTTCCCCAAACCAACTTTCTTCATTTCAAGATCACATAGGGAGCCCGTGTCGACTGCATTCCAGGACCAGGACCAATCAGGCACCCATTCATCTTAACCTGGCACTTAGGGGGGCTAATTCCAGTCATCAGTCAGAGAAACGTGCACATCTTTGGAATGTGAGACCGAGGTCAGCGGACCCCCCTTGAGTATTTTTTACAAGTTCTAATATGCAATCCATTGTTGCATGGCTGGGTGTGCAAAGGCAAAAATCATACATGAATATTAAAATTGTGGCCATCTGTTTGTGTGACCTGGTAGCACATTATTCTGCATACTCTCTTGCTCTCCCTCTTCATATATAAAATATATATATATATATATATATATATATATACAGTAAAGAGATTTATATGGGGTAATGATCCATAAATAAGTGCCTATTAAATCCTTCCATACTGCTTCATAATCATGTTTCAGATCATGGGGGTTAAAGTCTATTTAAACTCATCAAGCAGAACCAATCCTGGATGGGGCACCCATCCATCTCAGGCCACACTTTCACTCACTCGTGCATGGCCAGTACAGATTCGCCTATCGACCGCAAGTTTGATGGAAGGAGGAAAACCCATGCAGTTACATGTGCAAACTCCACAAAGATAATTGCGCAGGTCTGGCTTTGAACCCAGAGCTGTGGAGCTGTAGGGCTAACCACTAAACAAGCGCAGTGTCTAACAGTGCAGTTGCTAAATCAAAGTGGGACTAGAAACGGGTGACACAAGAAGAACCGTCCGAGAACTCAGTGTCCAGTGTTGTAGGCCCATCTGCTAATGAAGTGACCTGTTTGTGACACACATTAAAGGTCGTGTTCAGACTTGCTTTGTTCAGCTGCTCTTTTTCCCTTTTTTTTCTTACAGTAAAGCATGGATGTGGTTTGAGGGCAGAGAATCACATTTGTGTCTTAAAAAAAAGCCATGTGAGTCCAGAGCACAATAAAGTGTATGCTTGTTCCAGGTTGAGCTTATCAGCGATACAGGAGTGATGGACATGTACTCCAGTTTCTTTTATTATTATTTTAGAACTTTTTTTGAACATATTTGCAAAAAATATTCATTTTGTGTTATTTCCTTATTTTGCTTTTCTAAGCAAAAAAAAAAAAACAAACAACTGAAATCTTATTTGGAATGAAGTGGAATAATGTGAAAAGCAATGCGTGAAAAGATTTTATTCACTCTTGTTGATGGGTAAGATTTGGAAAGATAACTGGAACTGTTCAGAGAATGTTTGTTATCATAAGATAATAATAAATCAAGTAATATCTCTATGCCTCTTTCAGTTCTCATAGTATGAAAATTCATTATTTTGGCACCTTTGCAAACATCATAGATTCCTTTATTTTGCAAAAAAAAAAAAAAGCCAATTCTAACAAGTTACTTTCTGTTTTGAGTATTCTTTTCAGCTCGTATACCAACTGGAACTGAAAATAACAGGGATTTCTTTCATATTTACTGTTCCTTATGGTTTATAATCATTTTCTTCGACAGCCAACATGTTCCTGCACAAGTAGAGTGTGCTGTAGATTTCCCTTGTCAGTATGATGCTAGCTCATCCTGTACATTTGTAATACAAGCTTAACTTGGATATCTTTTTCTAGTTGTTTTTTTTCTTTTACATGCAGTTTTAGGATCCATTAGTTCAGTATACATGGTGGTGTAGTGGTAGATGCTGCTCCCCCTTGGATGCAGATTCAAGGGATCAAATTCTGCAACCATAAATTGCCTGTTTGTTTCTTCCCTCCCATATCCCAAAAAGACTGGGAATTTTGGCCCTTTTTAGCCTTCTGCCTGATGCTGCAGAGATGAACAGCAGCACCTCAATGACCTGGCATTTGACAAGGTTGTGTGTATCTCTAGGAATGAGGAACTCGGTAACACTGCAGCTAAGCTCAGAATTAATTACTACTTTACTTTTAAAACTGTTCGTTCTATGGGTTTCTATAAAAAGTAAATTGTGAATGAGGTTACGAGTGACTTAAATACTGGAGTTAAATTCAGAAAAGGAATGTTCAAGAACTGCTTCTTTGATGATTTGTTGTCATACTGGATGAAGCATGGCATTCTCAACTCCTTTTAATCTAATTCAGGATTATGGGGGGCTAGACTCTATTGTTGTAGCACTGGGTGGTCGTAACTATGCAGGGGGAGAAAAAGTTACATTATAGTCCACACAGGCAGCAGCTTTCCTTGGGATTTGAAAGCAGAATGCTGAATCCACACAAACCACTGTGCCACTGTACCACCTTCATATGGATGTGATCTATCTAAACAATCTATAGTAGTCAATCACATTCACAAATCAGCAATTAATAAAATATAAAGAGAACTATGTGCACTACTGAAATTACCTGCCAGCACATCAGTTAGCCACACTGTTTATGCTATGCCTACATCTGTGTGGGTTTATCCTCCATGAACTTGTTTATTTCAACCTCCCAAAAACATGCTGGGTTGATTGGTGCCTCTAAATTGGCTCATTGAGAGTGAGCTGCTCTTTGATGGACTGGTGGCACAGTCAAGGTTGGTTCTTGCCTTGCACCAAATACAACAACTCATTATGGCTGTACTACAAAAATTGGTTTGAACAATACATACATGGATAGCAATACAAAAAAATAAAAAGCCCGTCATTTAACCCTTTAAAATGGCCAAAACATCATCATATGTCATTCAATACAGAATACATGTTCTATATATTAAAGTAAAAGGCAAACTTTTTTTTCAATATATTTAATATATATTATATTATATACAGGTATATATACTAGGAGGCTTCGCCCCCTGCTCGCTTCGCTCGCCAACCCCCGTGTTTGGTTTTCCGGATACACACTTGTAAGATTTTTTTTTCTTTGAATTGTTGCTCTTTCATTAGTTTCACTTTTATTTCAGAACTTCTGTAAAAACAATATTTGGAATCTTTCGTGTCCTAATATGCTGAATCTTTTAAATGAGGTCTGTGAGACTTGTGTTTAATGACTTTGTACCATAATTTAAGATAGGTTTCTCTGTTTGGAATTTCAGCACAGACAAAACGATCCATATCATCAGCAGTTAATAGTTTTTTTGCAAAGTAACCAATAGATGCATTTGAGTTAAACCTCGTTTTTGAAATTCTCTGACTTAAACTAATTTCCTTTTGTTTGCATCAATGCAATCTGTGCTATCTTTTTTTTGATACTGTAACGACTGACGTAATAAAGTGTCACAAAAGTTCTACTTTACCAATCGCCGACTGCGTAACCCCAAACACAACTTTCTAGCACCTTCTCCAACCCCTCCACCCACAGGTGTCGCCTTCTCCTTACCGCATCAATCATCACCCAGCTATCAGAATGCCGCGCTGTACTCTGCCCTCCCTCGAATGGACCGAACAGTCACTTAAAACAAAAAAGGCTTCAGCTTGGCTGGGACGCTAAAATACTTTCGACTGTAACTGCTTTCATATTCTGTACCTTTCTCTGCATGTGTATTGCGCCTTGGGTCTCTTTTCTCTGCGCTGCTCTTTCTTCTTTGCTGAGAGCACAGGATCTGTGTGTGCCACGTGACTTTACATGACTGAATGTTTTGCTGGCTGTCTGTGCTCTTATTTGACAAGAAGGGCATGTCTTGCAAGACTATGTTCCACGTCCCCATGAGACTGCCCTGGGACAATCTCTTGGCTCCAAGTCTCATGTTTACGGTCCCCGCGAGACGCTCCATGGCCAGTTTTTTTTGCCTCACGGGTCTTTAAAATGTCTTTCGAGAACTTCCAAGAAGATCACGTATCATCGCCTTGCTTTTCCATTCCAGGATTTGTTTTTATATATATATATATATATATATATATATATATATATATATATATATATATATATATATATATACATGTCACTATTGCAAGCTGCTATATAAGCACTCTCAAATCTCTTTTTGTTTACTGTAGCTTACAATAATAATGCCAAATATCCAGAATTGTGTTTTCCTGTTGTATCACCTTACTGAATTGAAGGAGGGTGTCTCAATGCAAGAAGCTCGACTTTCATGTGGAATACACTACTGGGAATCAAAGTGAATTTTTTCTTCAGTGCTAATGCCCTCAGGTTTACATTACATTCTTTGACTGTTTATATTAAGTTGACTTTTTATTTTTTTTAATTTTTAAGATTTAAATTGAAACTATCTTAAAAAAATCTTCAGAACATTTATGATAAATTATAACTCATATCTAAAATGTTTTAATACATCTCTCGCTTGGGATGAGAAAGTTGGCATGTGTTATGCTTACCAGCTCACTGTATTTTATATTATTGCCTGACCACGTTACCCAGATGATTATTAATTTCTGCATCCTTACCTGAAAAGAGTTATAACTGTAGCAAGTTAAGCAGAGTTAAAAGTGTGAAGATGAAAGGGATTAAGTGTTTAAAAACATACACTTTTCTTGAAAGTAAGTATGTTGTGAGAAGCACTTGTCTCTCTGCTTTGAATTCGACATTGGATTGATGAAGCATAGCTTTTAAAACTGTATGCTTGTTGTCGAGCATATGTGTATAGGGTCCACCCAGAAGGCTCTGGTAAGCCCAGCAATACCACTCCACAGCAAGAGGGGGCGCTGTCGCTAACCGTATCTCCTGTTTCCTCAACAGGCAAGCCCTGAGAGACGATGCCTAGTACCGCCCCTTCTGGCCTCAGACATATTTAAACAGGCAAACTGCAGCGGGAGGTTGTCATTCTTGGACCCAATAGTGACATTGTTTTTTTTTTAGCCTTGAGCCTAATTAGGATGATTTTTGTTATTAATTGGGGTGATCCAACCTGGTACCCTGAACTCTTCTACATATGTCCTCTGAGTTTCTCATATTGTATATTTGATAAGGTGACTACAGCCATTTTCCATCATGCAGGATAAACAAAAATCTTTCCGGTGTTCTTCTACATTGAGTACATATGTGAACTAAGGTCAAAAAGATATTCTTAGAAAAGCAACCTAGAAACTTGCCACATCAAGGTCTATGACAAACATAGAAATGGCAAGTCAAACAAGCATAATGTCATAACAGTCTTCATTAAGACACACAGAGTAGCTTGATGCTTTTCATAGACAGGCACAGTTTATTCAATAAGGATTGAATGAACTTTGGACCTTGGGAGATACACTCTCTCTGAGCTGCATAAAGAAGTTGCTAATCCCAGGTGTAGATGTTTAAATAGATCAGGCAGCACATGAATTCAGTGGAAAAAGGGCTTTGGAAAGTCTCAAGAGCACTCAAAAGACTGTTTTTGCTTTATGCGGGACTTGGCCATTCTACAATTCATCTTCAATTGGTTTTATGTTTCTTACATATCTTTGTGTCTCAGGTAAATTTTTCTCAGTGAAGAAGGAAAGAAACCTACAATGGTGGTCATGGATCCGTTATGCCAATTCCATGTCCACCACTCTCCTTTACATAGGATTAAATGCTCTCAACATTGAAACATGAGTTGCCCTAAGATGTGAACCTGGGAGTTCTAGTCAATTCTAAGAGTAGGTTTGGCATGTGAATGAGGCATATGATTAAACAAAGAAAGGCTAACTATATGAAACTTTCACCAAAACCAAAATGATGAAGTGCATAATCTTTCATTATGTAATGGAATGTATGTTTTCAGATACTGAGAAATGATTCATTTTTCACAGCTCAAAAGACTGACGACAAACAAACTGTCTGCTCCCTGAGAAAACATTCAGTGTGGCTTCTGGTGTGAGGATATAAAATGCGAGATAAAACTGTAGGGACAATTTTGAACAAAATATAGATAATAATGTTCCATGTTAATAGTACTTTTAATAACCTTAAGGAATGAACAAGTTAATCAGTGAATACTGATACGTTATATAGAATTTGTCAGGAGCCTGAATTCAGAAGAAGAAATGGGAAAAACTTTTAACTTGCAATAACTGCAAAAAATCGTTGTTTGATGTATTACTATTGCAAAATCGTTATTATTGAAAAGTGAGTTACAATCAGTCAGGTCTTTGGATAAGATGATTTGTTTGCATCATACACGGTGTACAAATGCTTCGTATGATACATTCGTTTGTATTATTGCTGAATACTTTCTTTTTTAACATACTAATATTAACACACATTTTGCAAAAACATGTATATGTGTCAATAAATACAGTACTCTATATACTGTTTGCATATATATATATATATACACACAAACATACACTTTTCATTCAATATTTATTGTTTGTAGCTCTAATATACATTTAGAATTAGAACGACTGGGAGAATCCCATGAAATTCAAGCACTGCTGCCAAGCTCTTCCACCTTTCTCTAATAGTCTGTGACAAAAAGCAACAACTAACCAAGTGCTTTGATTTTTGAAATAAGTGATAAGTAGTCTCTGTTTTTATATATTTTTATCTTTTTTTAAGATAAGTGTATCTTAATAAAACTGTTTAGTATTTTACCTTGAAAATGCACTTTATAAACAGTTCTAGTAGAGTCCAAATAGTAAACTTATGTATCTTTGTATTCCACGCTTATAGATCTGTATAAACAATATATATTGAGATAATATCTAAAATTAACAAAAATAAAAATATAGCCACTGCCTAGATATCAATATATGACAAATGTGTACTTTGTGTTGTGTGTATTTCAAATCTGTAAACTGTTCATCGTTTGTTACATTTTGCAGGGTTAATGTCTTTTCTCATTTCTGGACTTGTTCTGTTTCTTATAATAGTACTGATGCATGCTCATATCTTTAGGAATATTTTCAAACATTTCTAGAGGAACAAGAGTATGCAAATGATTTGAAATACAACTAAAGTGTTCTTTTTATTGTAGATTGTTTTGTTTTGAACTTTTTGTATTTATTATGGGTTTTTGTTTTGCTGTAAGTAGTCCTAAAGTAGTCATAAATATGCGTGGCTGTTGAAATGGTTTTTTCCCGGTGTCATTTTTAAGGAGATTGGACTCTTAGAGTCAATGAACAGCCTCTCAAAGCACTTTTGTAATGACGAGACTTTGAAGGAATTTTCTGTTTACATTCAAGCAGTTCTATCATATTTCTTTAGTGAGAAGTACAAAAACAGATTGTAACAGTTTGTTTTTTGTTATTTTCAATGTGCAGTTGCACAGCCTGTTCAGGGTTGGTTTCTGCTTTGTACCACATCTCAGAGATTTGTGTGTGTGTGTGTTAGGTCAACTGGTGACTTGTAATTGGCCCAGTAAAGTGGAATGTGCCAAGCAATGCCGCTTCTATTGGCTCTGGCAGTTTTATTTATGAATTGGTAAGGCAGAGAGTGGATGGATGGATGAATAAACAGATGAACATACAATTATATTTGAATTTTATATGTAGGTTTTGTAGGCCAATGTCTCATTTTTCTCAGGAAGAGATTGATTCTTAAAATGTGCTGTGGCTGAAAAGCTGTCTGCAGTTATTCACTGCTGGTAATACAGCAACGTGAAAGAGGAAAAAACAGAAGAAGCAATGGTCCACCACCAGGTTAACTGGAAACCAGTTCAGAGAGATTAAAACGTACCTTAGTAAAATATTCATTTCATGGAGTCCAGAGCTGAGAGTGAGAAACACAAAAGATCCAATAGATTTCAGAATGTAAAGTCCTTAAATGATAAGGTTGGCATATCTGAAGTCAGTTATTTTTTTCACAGTTGTGGCATACATTTCTTTTCCTCTAAAAGATTACGTTGTTAAATGAAACTGCACTTACTAACACAACCAAAACATTAGGATCCCTTAAAAGATTACAATTGCAGCCAAAGTTGCACCAGAAGAAACGTGAACTAGAACCATGAAACATTTCTTTGAGGAAACAAACATTCCAGTTTCAGAAAACACACATGCCACATTTCAGAGGTGAATTTCTGAAGTTGAAAATAATAATTTATCACAGATTTTTGGCACTGTCTTTCCTGAGTGATGGATCTGTGTTCTTATCTCACAGAGACTAATGTGGGTTTTATTTTCATGTAAGTAATGTAATCAGTGCTATGAAGGAACACTACAAAGTAAGGATGAATATTACTATTAATCCAAAGTATAGCATGTGGTTGTAGTTATGTAACACAAAATTAGATCATTATAACAATCTAGACGAGAACAGGCCATTCAGCTCAACAAAGCTTGCCAGTCCTATCCACTTAATTCTTCTAATAACATCAAGTATTACTTTAATGGTCCCTAACGTCTTACTTACTGTCTACCACACTACTTTGTAGCTTATTCCAAGTGTCTATTGTTCTTTGTGTAAAAAAAAAACTTCGTAATGTTTGTGCAAAATTTACCTCTAATAAGTTTACATCTGTGTCTCCGTGTTCTTGATGAACTCATTTTAAAATAACTGTCTCGATCCACAGGACTAATTTCCTTCATAATTTTAAACACTTCACTCATGTCATCTTCTTTTGCTTAAACTGAAAAGGCTCAGCTCTTTTAATAATTTTTCATAATTTCTTCATAATTGAGTCTAGTTGATCTTCTCTGGACCTTTTCTAGCGTTGCTATGTCTTTTTTGTAGTTTGGAGACCAAAACTGCACACATTATTCCAGATGAGGCCTCACCAGTGCTTTATACAGCTTTAGCATAACCTCCTTGGACGTGAACTCTACACATTGTGCTATATACTGTATAATCTAACATTCTGTTTGCCTTCTTAATGGCTTCTGAACACTGTTGGGAAGTTGATAGCGCAGAGTCCACTACGACTCCTAAATCCTTCTCATAAGGTGTACTCTCGATTTTCAGACCTCACATTGTGTATTCAAACCTAACATTTTTACTACCTATGTGTAATAATTTACATTTACTGACATTAAATTTCATCTGCCACAAATCTGCCCAAACCAGTATGCTATCCAAGTCCTTCTGTAATGATTTAACGGATTCCAAATTATCTGCTAATCCACCTATCTTGGTATCATCTGCAAACTTAACCAGCTTGTTACTTATATTCCTATATAAATCATTTATATATATTAAAAATAGCAGCGGCCCTAGCACTAACCCCTGTGGAACACCACTCTTAACATCGGCCAATTCCTCGCACCATCACCCTCTGCCTGCTGTGTCTGAGCCAATTCTGCACCCATCTAAAAACATCACCCTGGACTCCCACTTCTTTTAGTTTGATGCCCAACCTCTCATGTGGCACCTTATCAAATGCTTCCTGAAAGTCCAGATAAATTATATCATATGCTCCACTTTGATCGTATCCTTTTGTTGTCTTCTCATAGATTTCCAGCATGTTGGCAAAACACGACATCCCTCTTCTGAACCCATGCTGACTGTTCTGAAAAACGGTACTTGTGATGTGCTGCTCAAACTTATCCTTAATAATTCCTTCCATTAATTTTCATGTGATGCATGTTAAGATTACTCACCAGTAGGTGCTTGGATCTGCCCTGTCATCCTTTTTATATAACAGAATGATATTTGCCATTTTCCAGTCTTTCGGAATCTCCCAAGTGCACAATGACTTTCTAAAAATATGTGTCATGGGTTTATATATGTACTCACTAGCCTCCTTAAGAACTGGAGGGTAAATATTTTCTGGTCCTGGTGATTTCTTTGATTTCAGTCTATTTAATCTGAGCAGCACTTTTCCCTCTACAATTTCCAAATCAATCAGTAACTCCTTAGTAGTCATGTTTACCTCTGGGAGGTTATCTACTTGCTCACTTGTGAAGACCTCCTCAGAAAAATGCAAGTTCAGAGTGTCTGCTATTTCACTGTCTGTATCTTTTAATCCCCCTTTACTATTCCTGATGCACTTCACCTCCTCCTTGATTGTTCTTTTAGTACTAAAATACTGAAAGAATCTCTTTGGGTCATCTTTCGCCTTATCTGCTACTGTGTATTCCTCTCTAACTGTCTGAAGAATCCCTAATATCCTTCGTAGTGGTTGCCCTCGTGTTCTCATACGCCCTATGATTCACATTGGTGTTATTAGTCTTATGCACCTTACACGGGTCTTTTTTCCTATGCAGTTTCTTTTTTAACTCTTTATTAACCCATTGCAGTTTTTTTTAAATTTCCTATTAATTCCAAATGTAGGTATGTAACAGTCCTGTATTATATGTAAAATATTTTTAACCTGTTCCACTGCTCCTCGACTGTCTCCATACTTAAAAGCTTATCCCTGTCTATCCTCCTTAGACTTTGCTGCATTTGCTCAATATTTGCTTTACAAAAGTTAAACTTAACAGTTTTAGTTTTTGCATCTGAACTCTTACATAACACTCCAAAATCCATTTAATCCAGAGCAGGGTTGTGGGGAAGATGGAACCTATCCAAACAAGCACTGGGTGCATGTCAGAAACAACCTCTGGAGAGGTGCCAGCCCATCACAGGGTGCACACACAGCATTGCCAGTTTACCTAACCTGCATATCTTTGGACTGTGGGAGAAAACTGGAGCACCCAGATGAAACCCATATGGACATGGGGAGAACTTGCAAACTCCATGCGAGGAGCACCCAGGATTTGAACCCTGGCCTTCTTTTTACAAGGCAGCAGCATGCCACCCACAAAAATATATTTCTATGAAAAAGATATGTTTACTCATTTTTACAAATACAGTATACAGTATATGGGCATTCTCATGATGTGACTCCAGATGCATGGACATTCTCAGCTTTAAATTGGTTATATTTGGTAGTTTTTATTATTTTTGTTTCACTTTTCCTTTGTTACACCCACTGGCAGCAACTATAAGCCACTGGAGAAGACATTTTTTAAAATGTATAACTACAGCTTTACTGTAAAAAAAATGTACTCCTGTGCCAAATGAATGTATGTCCTGCATATAGAAAAAACAATTCTTGACTTCAACAATGCCAAATGTTTCTTTAAAACATATGAGACGATGCCCTTTTATCTCATTTTAAAGTTGGTCCTGTTTGATCACTGGAGGCAGTGGATCCATGATAAATGTTATGAACCAATTTATGACAGCCTCATTCATTTCATTTCATTACTTACTGTAATTTTTATTGATGAAGACCTTGCAGCCAACTATACATTTTTTAAACCTGGTTATCTAATTGCCTGCCACAGCACAAGAGCAAGAACCATCCCTTGGCAGGACACCAGCCCACCCCTCGTCATACTTGTTCCTAGAGGGCCAGTTTAGAATATTTGTGGGAAAACAAGGTATGGTATAAGGTGCTATATTGCACCCGACCCGGCACAGACTGACCCAGAGGCACATGTAAAAGCACAAAGACTTTTATTTTTCTTCACCTGTGGTGCACGTCTTCCCCATGAACCCCACAGGCAATACACAGTCTCAAGCACTTAAACAAAACACACAGTCCTCCACCTTGGCACCACCACTCCTCCCAGGCAACCTCGTTCTCTTCCTCCCGATTCTGGCCCTTGATTACCTGTTACTAATTGCACTTCCGGGCGGGGCTGTAGAGGGGTCAAGCAAGGCTCCAGGATCCATGCACCACCCCCTGGTGGCCACACCAGATCCCCACAGGGTTGTGGAGAACTCTCCCATGGAGTCCTGTGGGAAACTGAGGCACCAACGTCACCCAGGGAGGCTGCCACCAAGTGTCCCGGGGGAGGTACTGAGGAGCCCATGGCTGCTCCCCCGGAACATATGCAACAGGGGCGTCCCGGCCGCCCATTACACTGGATAACAAGGAGGAAAAAAAAGACATGGAGAAAACACACCCTACAAATAAACTCTGTAAACACAGTGAGAAACCAGATGTAGCATTTGAACCCAGGATTTTGGAGCCCTGAGGTAGCTTGCTTTATTTCTTATAGATCTAAACTTTGCAAGTGTCAATTTAACAACTATACATACTATGGACTGTGGCACAGTCATTGATGCTGCTGTTTTACTGAGGTTTATAAATCTTTTTCAGAAAACTGCAGCATTTCTTGGCTTATGAATTTCATGATACTTTAGCTTTATCGTTTCAGCCATTGTTCAGATAAACATTTTCAGCATTTTACTCTATCCATTCTTCAAAGCCCTGATGTAGAATACTATCCATAAATAACATGACTACCACTGCCACATCTCCAAATAGGAGCCAGTAAACAAAAACAGACATGGTCCTAGATAAGGCTAACTCAACGGAGCTCATGCAGACTTTACTTGTTAACTAAGGATATAAACTGTGTGAAGTAAGCAGACTCATGACTGAATGTCTTCATCACTGATCTTTTGGTTTTAGGTGTCCTGTTTGATCACACTCATTTTGAGTTTCTGGCCAGTCTATTATCAGGATGAAGCCTACTCCACTAGACAGTGGAATGCCCAAAGATTATGTTTTGAGAATTCACTGCACCCTGACTCCCTACTTGTCCCCACTGCTTCAATCTTTTGCAGATGGTCGATCCTGGAGTGTGGTGTCCCAGAGCTGTAAAAAATAGGACTTGTTAGAGCCATCACCTTGTTTGAAGGTCTAAATGGCCCTTCTTCAAACTGAGCCACCCATGACCACTTGGTATACTACACGTCAGCATGTTAGAATGTTCTTTAATAAAGAGACTCAAATATGCTTTTTAAATTTTTTTGCACATAAATGCTGGAAGAGAATAAGAGTCTTGAGTCTCATCTTGCACTTGTGCTTACCTCCCAATTGATAAACTATGTTTCTGTATTGCTTTACAAAGGTAATTACAATGCAGTCACCGGAGATCTTTTTAGCAGTTTGACAGCCTTACATTTTATGTCCTGCTTACATTTTCTTCCTTTGTTTGTGATTTTGCCACTTTGGGACAGTCCAAACATGTTTCTAATGTGTTTATAATGTGTACACTGCAAAAAATGAAATCGAAGCAAGTGAAAAGTATTTATATAATGACATTAAATCTTGTTTTCCTTATTGTAAAAATTGTTGATTTGTCAAAAAACGTGCATTTAAAATTATTTAGCATACTTTAAGAAATCTTGTCAAGTAAATTTTGCTTACCCCATTGGCTTATTTTTTGCTAAATAAAAGCAAAACAACTCCCATTTAAAGTTTTTTGTCTAGTTTTTGCAAAAGCATTTTTTGCAGTGTATTGGGTTACCAAGTCATAGGTGGCCTGTATGAGTGGTGCTGGACAGAAGAAGGACCCACCAAGTGTCAACACAAGATTTGTACTATCAATTGGAGAGTTCCTCTGATTGTGGACAAACAATGACATCTACGAACAGTATGCGCAGTCATTGTAGGGTGAGCCAGAAAAGGAAATACTCCACAAACACCCCTGGAAAAAAAAGGATCATGAGGCAACTGAATGAGGCCTACAATATTCTGCTGGGACACTACAGGGCAGGTAACACAGCAAACAACAGATTAAGATTACCCTATTTCTGTTTTATAAGATCATTGGTTCCCAGTGCTGTTAATGACAGTGGTCAGAGATATTTCAAGTAAGAAAGACAGGAATTCTGAGGCAAGCTGCTTACAATCACTAATCTGGTTGTCAGAGTGTGGCGACATAATGCATGTTGATTAGTACAAGCAAATCAAAATGACACTGCCCTCTGTACACGTTAAAAATGGGTTATATAATAAATAAGGCTGGATGTGTTTGTCTAGTATGCCAAGCCACACTGTTAAACCAAATTTTGCTCCGATTCCTCACTTATACACAGGAAGCCTGTATGCTTTGCTTCGCTCAGAAATCTGACCACATCTGAGCTTTAGGGAAGTACACCAGGAGGTGCTTTTATACCTTGGCACAGATAAGCCAAGTTGCTCCCCACAGTGGGTTTAATTTTTAAAATATGGGGCCCCGATCTAAAATTTCCCAATCATGGAGAATTTATTTAGTGACTGCACCTGCAATTTTTATATACCACAGGCAGTACTCCTGCTAATAAACCTGTAAGATCTTGGAAGACTTGGAGAAGGAGAATGTAACGTATCTATGTCAACAGGTTGGCAGCACAGAAAAACTGAACAAAGGGATGAGTTGAACACTAAAGCTTAAAACAAAGAGAAAGTGACACAGAAGCTACGCTGAAAACTTGTGCTTTCTTAAGACAACCTCTTAAGTAGAGGTTAAAGGGTGAAATACTGCTAAAAAAGCAGATGTTATGACAAGTGATAGTCATGCCAATGAGTCACCAAAAAGGAGAGCCATGATACTGCATAAAACCACTGAGCCAGTGCAGATTGTGAATAAAGAGACAAAAAAGGACATCTATATAAAGAACACATTGTAGATATAGTATTGGCACAGATTCATCATCTTTCCAAATTTCATAAAATAAAACCTTAATTATATTTCAGAGAGTAAAGGCCTAAACAAATCCAGATCACAACCCTTGGGTGCCACTACCAACTTCATGTTTTCTTGTCTTTTGTGCTGTTTCTAGGTTTACTTTTTACTATAAAAATAAACAATGTGGCAAGAAAAAGTCCAAGAATTCTCCCCAATCATCTTACTCTAAATGTGCCAAAGACCACCACAGAAGGATACAATAAATGAAAAAATGGATTAAGGAAGCACCTCAGGCATTCCCCAGAGTGATAACAGTTGACATAATTTTAATCATCCTATACAGCTAATTCATCAATTCAATTTTCTAAATCTAGTTTTTCCATGATTGGACTGCTGTGGCTCAACCAGGCGCACTCATGCACAACAGACCATATTAGGGTTGACAATCAAACTAACGTTCATATTCTTGGGATGCAAATAGAATACTCAGAAGAAATAAAATAAAATAACCCAGGAAGAATGTGCAAAATCACACAGACAGTCACATGGTCAGACCTTGAACCCTGGTTAACCAGCCATTTACCTTACTTATTTTTAGACTATCTTGTACAAGTAAAAGCTGGCCTTGTTGAAGTCTGGTGTGTGGGGTGCTCCCAAAAACAGGCTGTGTTACTGGGCCACTAAAATGGCAGATGATTTGAAAAACAATAGTCCCATGTTTATAGAGGCTCAATAACCTGGCGGTAGTTTATTTTTACAGTTTAGTAGACATCTATGCAGCATTTCTTAAGGGAGATAAACTTTGTCATAATAAAGTCATTGTAAATGAGACATGTGTAGACTTCAGCCAATGGACTGGTGTGGAAAAAGTAGGGACCGCCTAACTGCTTTCATATTCCAGACCGGGTTAGAAGTGGATGTTTCATCCATTATAAAGGTGACTGGAATGCAAGTTCAGACTTTATACTTCATAAATCTGTGAGATGTTCCCACAATATAGTTATAAAGAGAAGATATTTCTTCAATGCAGAGTCTCTTGACATGCTGCTGCTTTCACAGCTCTGATCAAAGTGAGTGGTCCTCTGAAAACCAAGCAGATACAGTGGGCCAAACTCTCAATCAATCTTTATTTTATACAGTGCCTTTTATAGTGAACCTCCTTTACAAAGCAGATGAGATCACAAAACATAGCAACACAATTTCAAATACGAGCTGGACACTTAAGTAAATCTACTATATACAGTCAGGTCCATAATTACTTGGACAGCGACACAATTTTTATAATTTTGGCTCTGTAAGCATCCAAAATGGGTTTGAAACAAAGCAATCAAGATTTGATTAAAGTACAGACATGGTTGCCATATTTTCAGTGGCTCAAACGTATTTGGACATTTGACTGACAAAACTGTTCCATAGCCAGGTTGGAGCAGTTCCCTCCATTATTTTACTAACTATTAAACAGGTAAAAGGTTTGGAATTGATTCCAAGTGTAGAATTTTCATTTGTAAGCTGACACTGTGAACTCTCAATATGAGGTCCAAAGAGCTGTCCATGCAAGTAAATGCAGTCCATCATTAAACCAACAAAACAAAACTGACCTATCAGAGAGATATCAGAAAACATTTGCCACATTCTTAAAAAGAAGGAACACACAGGTGAATTCAGCAATGCCAGAAGGTCTGGAAAACCACAGAAGACCGCTGAATGCTGGATAACTGCAGAATTCTGTCCTTGGTGAAGAAGAACCCCTTCACAATATTTTGCCAAACCAATAGGTAGGTAAACCTATCATTGCCAAAGTCTACAATCAAGAGAAGACTTTGTGATAGTAAAATCAGTGTGTTTACCACAAAGTGCAAACCACTGGTAAACCTCAAGAATAAGAAGGGCAGATTAGACTTTACCAGAAGATAATATATACCAGAACAATGGAAAGAGAAGAGTATGGGGAACAGAAGAAATGGCTCATGATTCAATGAATACCACATCGTCTATGAAACATGATGGAGGTGGGTTTATGGCATTATCATGCATGGCTGCAAATGGAAGTCGATCACTGGTGTTTATTGATTATATCACTGCTGGCAGAAGTAGCAGGATGAATTCTGAAGTGTTAAGAGCTATACTATTTGCTTGGATTCAGACAAATGCTGCAAAACTGAGAGGATGAAGCTTCACAGTAAAAATGGACAATGAGACAAAAAATACTGCAAAAGCTAACCAAGTGCTTTTCAAGGCAAAGAAGTGGAATCTATACTAATAAAAGGCAAAGCCCTCACTCACTCACTGACTCACTCACTCACTGACTCATCACTAATTCTCCAACTTCCCATGTGGGTGGAAGGCTGAAATTTGGCAGGTTCATTCCTTACAGCTTCCTTACAAAAGTTGGGCAGGTTTTATATCGAAATTCTACGCGTAATGGTCATAACTGGAAGCAGTTTTTCTCCATTTACTGTAATGGAGATGAGCTTCAACGCCGTGGGGGCGGAGTTTCGGGTGACATCATCACGCAGTACATAGAAAATCAGGAAGACCTCAAAAAAGCGCTGAAGAAAACATGCATTATATAATTGAGAAGGCAGTGAAACAATAAGAAGCGAGCGAGTGACATATACAACCATATTCATGAGTTCTGCAACTTCGGAAACAAAGCACGATGTAAACCTACACTTTAAATTAAGTTCATAGACAGGCTGCCGCTGGCTTTTTTAATTTAGTGCCTGCCCATATAAGGCCGTCCGTCAGCGGCAATCCAATAGCAAACTGCCACGGGTAAATATTCACGGGTGAAGGACTGTGCTTATGGAGAGGAAGATGAGATGGTCAGGGTGGTGTTTGACACAAACTCAGCGAAACTGCGAGAGAAAGTTTTAAGTGCCAGGACTAAGGTAACATTAAATACAGCCATGGACATAGCACGAGATGGCACCAGCACAGCTGGGAACCTTCGATGCATGTACACCGAGCGGCTCACGTGAACTGACGCAGTGCACAGATAAAAGGCAACAGTTCCAAAGAGCGCTGAACAAAACCGAATTACACAATTGAAAAGGCAGCAAAAAATATGAAGCGTCTGATAAGCATATTCATAAATCCAGCTACTGCGGAAACAAAGCACACGGTGGAAAAAGTCAATGTCCAGCTAAAGGAAGACAGTGTAAAAAAAACCCGTGCATGCAGTGTGTCAGGTCTCAGATAAAGAAGAAGACAAGCTGTTTATTGATGCAGTAAGAAACGAATCGATGAATGAAACCTGTCATCTTTACAACGATTGACAAACACGGAATGTAACTTGAACACAACACATCCTACAAATACGAACCTGATTGAAAGAAATAATGATAATCAAATCCTTGATGACAGCAACACTCAGTAACACTCACAAAACAAATACTGTATATTGACAGTCATGCTACGTTATTTTTAAAATGTTCCCTTTTCTTTTCTAGCTTTTTTAACACACTACTTCTCCGCTGCGATACGCGGTATATATATATGTATACATACTCGAATAATGGATACTTTATTCGCCATCAATGATTGTTTTGGTAAAGCCATACTCAGTGTATTCATTAGATGAACGGTAAAAAAGTAAGAGCGAGGGGAGGATGACTCATTGAGGCATGCAGGCTGTAGTGCGCGTCAACTCTATCTGAATTGCGCGATCACATTTGAAAAATATATCTTTTCAAGTTCTATTTAGTCCATATGTGTCAAACTCAAGGGCCGCAGGCCACATCCGGCCCGGCGTGTAATTATATCCGGTCCGCGAGATCATTTTATATACTGTATTATTGTTATTAATGGCCGGGTATATGAAGCGCTGGTAACACAATAAACTACAGATCCCATAATGCAGCGCTTCAGCTGCCTTGCCGAACACTTACCGCGTTAATCAAGTCTACCTTATGATGCTGCAAGTTATTGCGAAGCTAGAGTTATTGCGCACTGAGTTTGCACGGCGCTTTGGTGACTTTGAAGAACAAAAAAAGTCCGTCTACATGCGGCTCGAACCTTGTGCATGTTTGGTAGCACATATCTGTGTGAGAAGCTCTTCTCAGTGATAAAGACTAACAAAACAGCACACAGGAGTCGCCTCACTGATGAGCACCTGCAGTCCATCCTGAGAATCTCCACAACACAGAACCTCACACCAAACAGAAACGAACTTGTGGCCAAAAAGATGCCAGGCGTCCAGCTCTAAAATGACATATGAGCAAAGACAACTGAATGATTTGATTTGTTATTGCACGTAAGAGCGGAGTCAACTGTTTTAACAAACAGCGTATTGCACTGATACTGAAATAGCTGTGTGTGTATATATGTAGATATGTATGTATATGTATATATATGTTTATATATGTGTGTATGTATGTATGTGTGTGTATATATGTGTGTGTATATATGTAGATATATATATATGTATATATGTGTATATGTATATATATATATATGTTTATGTGTGTGTGTGTAAATATATATATATATATATATATATATGTATATATATATGTATGACAACAACACTCATCACTCACAACAGTGACAAAACAATTACATTGACAATCAGGTTACTTTATTTTCAAAATGTTTCCTTTTCTTTTTCATTGCTTCTTTAACACACTACTTCTCCGCTGCGAAGCGCGGGTATTTTGCTAGTATTCTATAATTGGCAAAGTCAAACAACTGACCTCAAGCCAACTGGACATGCATTTCAGTTTCTGAAGACAAAACTGTTGGCAGAAAGTCCAACAAACAAGCAGTAACTGAAGACAGCTGCAGTAAAGGCCTGACAAAGCATCAGTATGGTGGGAACCCAGCACTTGGAGAAGGCCATGGGTTCTAGACTTCAGGCAGTCATTGGCTGTAAAGGATTTTCAACTAAATACTGAAAATGGTCATTACAATTATGTTAGTTTGTCCAAATACTTTTCAGTCCCTTTTCTAAACAGCTCATACAATATTTTTATTGAACATCTTGAAATAAAGCTGAAAGTCTATACTTCAATCACATCTTATTTGGTTTGTTTCATATCCATTGTGGTGGTGTACATAGCCAAAATGATGAAAATTGTGTCACTGTCCAAATACTTATGGAACTGACTGTATGTTATTTATGCTTTCTGTGTTCCACTATTGACATGACAAGACAAAGCGAAGTTCTAGAAAAGCATCCATGAAAATAACTGTTAAACAAGATAACAACAAGTCCAAGAATTGACTCAGCAGCCCAAAGCACCAGCCTCATGTAATGCACAATGATTTTCAGTTAAAAAGAGCACAGACCTTATGAGTTTCAGGTCATAATGCAAACGTGTTTAGCAATAGGCAACTTGAGGGAAACCTCAGGAAAGCAGCATGCAGGGCAATGATTTCATAAAAAGAGTGAAGAGAAGCATCGTATTCTTCAGCCAAGAGAGACAAATTTAAGACAGCATTCTATCATGATGAATAAGTACATACACCCAGGTATCCCACCACCCCTGAACTGTCATTTTCAAAGGAAAAAAAAGGAATATTCCTGCCTCTCAACCTTCTTGATCCACACGGTGCTAGAGCCTATCCCAGCAGGAACCCACAGCAAACCATCACATTCACTAATCCACTCTCAACCCAGGGATATTTTATAGTAGTCTGAGATATGGGACTAAACCAGAGTACCAAGTGAAAAGTCCTATGTAGATATGGGTGAAAAATGCATTCAACACAGGTAATATGTAGCCAGGATTTGAACTTTAATGACACCTAGAGCAGTACTAACCTGCTACCTCTACACCAACACACATAAAAAACCTTGTTCTCAAAATGCCTTACAAGCTTGTTTATCAAAGAATTCCTTTTTAAGCAATTTGATTTTCTTCCCATAGTCCAAATGTGAGGTTAAATTGTTATTCTGAATGAACCTTGTGAATTTCAGTTTGATTTAATATAAATTAATCCCACATCCAGGCTGGCATTCTGCCTTTAATTTAGTCCTACTGGGATAGACTCCAACTCCCCAAGATGCTGAATTGGATTGAGCAGGTTCAAAAGTGGATAAATGTATTTATTTTATTGACAATCTTATTCGAAGCAACAAACAAATTGAATATAATTTCAACAAACAAATTGAATATAATTTCAATATTGCAACAATTTGAGCTCAAGCAGGTTAACTGAACTGCTCATGGTCACACACTGAATCAGCGGTGGAAAGTGAATTAAATACCTTGTTGTCTACAGTTCATATTCTTACTCACTAGTCCCCATTGACTACATTTTGCAACAGGCAGGTGCATTTGCTTCTTCTATACCGGATAGGCTGGATATTTTCTAATGACTATTTAGACAGAAATAACAGAAAAAATCTTAATTAGAAAGCTGACTTATGAATACAGACCACTGTGACAATTCAAGGCACACATGTACTGTAAACCTTTGATAAACAAGTTAGAAAAGGGAACCTTCTGGCATAGTTCTAAATGCACATACTCAAAGAAAATTAAACAAGAAGTTTAATTTAAAGACAGAATTTCTGCCTCTATACTTCATAAACAAACACATTTGCTTTTGTAACTACTGTTATTTAGCACTCTTCCATGTTCTGACAGTATTTGCTGCAGATCAATTTATTGCATACTTAATGCTTTGAGTTTCCTTCTTTTGCCTATATGATGTGATCACTTACACTACTGTAATGCTGCTTACATTGCATTCACTATGAAAGGAGCTACATACAGTATAATAAAGTAATCAAAGCTGTTTTTTAAACAGACCAATATTTTGCATTATGGCATTACTGGGGATTTTTCAACATGTGCCCTGGCCTTGGAGAAGTATTGCACAGGGTCTTGAATGTGACGAACAAAAGTGGTAGTAAATTCAGTGAGAACTCCTATTTTAGTTAAATTAATAAGACAAATGTTAATGTTGAAAAACATTACAAACCATTCAATTTGAGATAATGTGCCTTGGGCTAAATCGTGGACATTTTCAATGAGTTCTGCTCTACACAGTAATTTCCAAACTTTTGACCGATTAAGCCTCCTGATGTGCAGACAGATGTATTTATTTACTTTATTAGAAAGGTTTTCTGAAAAGGTTAAAAAGACAATGACACATAAAAATGGGAAGATTTCATTAAAATGTGATACAGGACTTAAAAATTTCCACATTCTGCTCTGCCCTGAAGTGGGCTGGCTCCCTGCCCGGGGTTTGTTCCTGCCTTGTGCCCTGTGCTGGCTGGGATTGGCTCCAGCAGACCCCCATGACCCTGTGTTAGGGTATAGTGGGTTGGATAATGACTGACTGACTTTCTGCTCTAAAAGTTTTTTCTAATGTCTTTGATGGATTTCCAAGCAAAAGAAATTAATGTGATAGACAGATGGCCAATCTGGAAAGAGGCTGCAGTTGAACAAACAGAAACAATTTCATTTAGTTTTGCTAATAGAAAAGCAGCTGTCATACTTTGCCATACAGTATATTATTGTACACTATCCATTTTGTCAGCAAATTTGGAGGAACACCAACCTCTAGTGTGTATAAAGTTCTGCAGTCTAAACAGCCATCCCCCAACTTTGAATTTGCTTTTCATACATACTGGAAGAGCAGATGTGAGTTCATCACAATTTTAAATCTCACTGTATACCATTACACAAACAGAACATACAGCAACAACTACATTTGTAGTAATATATGTTTTTTAACTCAGAAAATAAGTTCAAGTCTCTTTGGAAACCTGGACCAAGTCTGTACCTCTTATCTAATGAGTAAGTAAAACTGTTTCAAAGATTTTATTTTCTTATAAGGAAGTCACTGTTTGTTACACAAGGGAAAAATGTCCAGTTGAATTAGGCCTAAAGCCACTGGCTCAGGGGCATTTGCTTATGCACTCCAGCAATTCCATGCGTACAGCAATACGTGTGTGCCAACCCAGTGGCAGGAGCCGGATGTACCTGGCAATGATGGGTGGACGAAGCAGGTTCTGCACTGATGATGATCTATCTGAGTTTCCATAAAACACCTGTTCAGACAAAAATTCTTAATTAATGCAAAAACATTTTTAAATATACCAGCTACATTTATTCTGTACTAAGATATGGCCCAAACATAAACAGAAAATGTACCCAGTTCTTTTAAAAGACACAATTCCAAATTTCCCAGAGGGACAAATAAAGTTCTAGCTCTAATTCTAATTCATTTAGCTGAAAGAAATGTATTTTTAATGGAAATTATTTACTGTGCCTGTAGAAAGACTTAAATTACTTAATTTTCAATTCATTAATTGCTTAAATTACTAATCTCTTAAATCATAAGAGTTATGAAACTAGCAAAACTGTGGTGTTAAGAAATTACTCAGTCCTTATATTTTTTCTGATGTTCTTGTCCTTCAGTACATAATCTTTTTGCTTTTAGCTGAGATTTATTTGCTGATGGCCAACACAAAACATGACTAATGTCAAACTTAATATTAAATTCCACAGATCATTCTAAATTATTCAAAACTATAAAATAGAAAATAATATATTCATTAAGAATTTACCTTTTCTGTCAATTTGGTAGAAGCACCAACAACTGTTTTACCTAGCTGAACAAAGAAATTTGTTTTTTCAAAGAAATGCCATTGCTGAAGAACAGATTTCAACTGCTGTCATAAATTATCGACTGGACTGGCCCCTTACAGAACCACTTTATTTTTACACCACTGCAATTTTGCTTTGGCTGCACATTTTGAGTCACTGCTCTGCCAGAAGTTCAATCTTCTACAAAGGCACAGATCTCTTGCTGGCTGTGGTGGGTTTTCCTCCACAACTTCTTTCTACTTCTCTGTATTACTTTCACATTCTAGTTTCACAAATCTTCCATTTAGAGGAGAATTCCCACAAAATAATGCATTCACCACAAGGCCTGCTCAGAACAGCATGCTCAGAATGATCTGCTTCATACAAACAGCACTTAGCACTGATGCCAAAGTTGGACCTTATCAGCACATGTAATAATCTTTAGCTTGGCCACAGAGTTCCCCATAAGCCGTCTGCCAAGTTGTGGCCAATATCTGGTTCAAGCTTTTTTCAATGGCAACCTTACTGTATTTTTCTCCTTAGAAATCAGTTGCACAGAACTTTCCGTTTTAGTCGTGTTTTTCAATAATTGTTGTCTTACATTTTCCCTTTTCAATGCAATGAATGAAGGAAATTCAAACGATCTGCAAAAGTTTGTTTTCACAATTTAACCAATAAATGCATCAGAACTTAGTTAGTTGTGTTGCAGCAAAGGGCCCCTTTATACCTGTTGTAAAATATACATTGTTTTAGATCCAATGACGACTAGAAAGCATTCGCCCAGACTAAAAGCCAGATATAAATGCACATGTGATCGGATTATGGCCACATCATAGAAACCCCAGTCGGAGGTGGTCAGAAATGTACTGTGACCACATTGATGAATTGTAAATACTCATGTGTATTTTTTTTTTGTATGAGTAAGCAGATGTTGATTTTACATTTGAGCGCACTGCTGACAAAACATATGCATTTTTAAAAACAGGTGCAAATGCAGGCTAAATTATATTTAACCAGTAACGGCGCACTGCATGATAACATGCAGTGAATACACTTGACTTGAGCATTCATAGTTTTCATACTCTTTCACTGCACGTTTAGCATTCGTTTGCTCAGAAGTTGATGTGTTTGCTGTTTCCTGAGCAGCTATTCTTTTTCCACTCTAGCGACCCGCTTCTTCTCTTCTTTCATTGGTATCTTTTCACTTTAAAACTGATTAAGTCAGTGTTTGTGTTGCAATTACTTAGTAGTTTTCTTTGATTTTTCACTTAAGCTGTCACTTAAGTCTTCAATCTGCCTCAAGAATGATTTAAGATATGAAGAGGTAGAAGAAGTGAAAGCGAAGGTGGTATGGATGAGAACGGCCAACTCTTGCTGCCAAGAGTTTATTATACAATAAAATAAAATTTAAATAAAAAGAGGAATAACCTTGGAGGTCAATCATCACCCCAAAAGCAGACAGTAGCGGTCACATAGTATATGCGTGCCAAATTTCAGGTCAATAGGTCAAACGGTTTGCGAGTTGCAGGTGATTTAAATTCCTGGACAGACAAACAGACAGCCACGGTAGCTTTTTATATATAAAAATACTATTCAGATACAAAATACTTGTTCTATGTAAAGTACAATAAGCTAACAGTCACATTATCTTAATATATTTCTTCTTCAGTTAAATATCTATAGAAAATATTTTATTGCACTTTGGAAATGTATTGTTACATCATACATTATTTCACATTAAAAATATTGAATAGATAAATATGTGTACAAATCTTTTGTCATGCAGAAAAGTATGATGACTTGCATGGGGATTTAATACTTTTGCATGCCACTGTATAGTTACCAAAAGCAAAATTAGAAAAAGCAGCTATTATTTGTTTTAAAAATGGATAAGTTTGGCATTTTTCAAGTCAAAGTTATTTCCTCACAATCATTTTATTTATTAGTTTGCCAAATAAAATTGTGTTGTAAAGTAAAGAATTTTTTACAAAAATTTTTAAAATATTTTATCTGTTCTTGCAGCGTACAATAGGGATGAAGGATACACAGGTCCATAGGTGACAGTAAAAGCTTTAAAACTTATAGAATAAGTCAACTTGTCAAGCCAAACATGTTATCATGTATTGATCTGCATCTTGAGATTATATATTGAAAAACAGCATATCTCTATCATTTAAAAAAGGAAAAGAGAAAAACATTGTTTTAAGCAATTCACTTGCTTTATTGTGTCCTCCACTGCAATGACATTTCAGTCCAAAAGGTGTGGATTCACCCTGGAAAGTAATTGAAGTTACAATCCTTTACATTTTTATATTATACGGAAGCTTATTTCATTATTTTGTAAATACTGTATATACTGTTACTGGACTGATAATGGATGCATGTGTTTCAGTGATAGAGAATATTGAGCGAGCCCATACATATAATAAGAACTGAAGTGACATTATAGACAGTGCTTAAAGTGAAACCAAACTTCTAGCTGTACATTGTGTTGTTGGTGTCTTGGTATACAGTATTATTAACTTTACTTTTAAGCCCCCACAGAGATCAGAGCATGTTGACAGTAGTATATAATAGTATATAATATTGAGAAGGATGTCCCCTTTCAAAACTAGAGCTCTTTGGTATTAGTAAATGATATTACAGAAGAGATTGGATCAGATGGGAGCGCAAGATGCCTGTACGCACCGTTAAGCTACTTCAAGCTCTTGTTACTGGCTTACATCCATCCATCTTCTTAAACCATTTATAGAGGGCAGAATCATGGAGCAGGAACAAGACATGAATGATCCTTGGCCAAGGTATCAGTCCATCTCAGAGTGAACACACACAGGCTAAGGTTAATTTAGTAACAAGTTACTAAAAGTTTAAGAAGTTTAGTACTTATATTTTAACCTGGGCAACAGTTATAGTGTGTTATTCCAGCTGTAAAACAATAGGCCTGCATGACTTTTGCTTGTTTCCAATGCCTTTATAGATCAATTGGCATGTGTGAATGTCAATGAGTTTTCTCATGTAAACTTAAAATGTGGCATAACATTACTGCCACCAGTCGAACACATTGTTCTTAATTTTTTTTTATCACCATGGCCCCAGCAGGAGCCGCTCCTCTTGCATTAAAAATGTCAATAGTTGGTTTATGGCACTTCAATCTGCTCACACACTCTTACTTTTTTCAGAGAAAAGAGGGCTTGACTCTTTCAGAAATCTAAGACTTTTATTAAAAATACAATGTAGTGTAATCAGTTCACTTCAGATTTAGTATTTTCTGTAAAAAGTACAATGAAAGTCTTATGTGATCTTTCACTATGCTGCCTCTTGGCATGCATGGGTGAAAAATCAGCTCCATTAGAAAAAAATAATTATATTATTTAAGTGCACATCTGTCTGTTATTACAAGCCAAGTCAGGACATAACCGCTGATGAAGCAGAATTGCAGAAGCAAAGGATATTAAGTATAATATAAAGGTAGGGGTGGGCTGTCATAATTCTGAGCTGTCAGGCCAACAGGAAATGTATTCTTACCTTGCGAAAAACAGGACCAAAAATCTGTGATAAAATAGTTATTTCTAGTTTCCTTTTATCACGCACAAGGATGTCTTATAAACATGAAAGGCATGTTTTCTTATTCAAAACCTTTGCTACTTCAAAGTGGATATATTTGGTATGTTTTAGGGCTTTTCCTATCACTTATGGACCTGTGTACCCTTAAGCCCCATTGTAAGCTGCAATAACAGATAAGGTATTTTTAAAACCCTTCAGTTTAGAATACAGTTTTATGTGTCAAATTACAGGTTGAGTATCCCTAATCCAAAATTTTCGGACCAAAAGTATTTTGGATTATTTGGACTACTTGGTATATTTACATATACATAATAAAATATCTTGGGGAAACGTAATCAAGTTGGGAAATGCAGCCAAACCAGCTAAATAACAACTTGTGCATATGGTATAATAATTCATATCACTTACAATAATATATTTGACAAACATATTAAACATCACAAGTTATGAATATGATGTACAGACTCTACTGTAGTTCTCTTTTAACAGGGAAAATGCTGCATATCTGCACTGATAAACTTTCTATTTTGTTATCAGTTCATATAGGCTACCTGTTGCCACTTTCATGGAACTGGCCAGTAGGCTGGAATATTTCAGCCAACCTTCTCTCCATCATACCTGCTGTGCTGGAAGCTATTAATCTGACCAACATGATGCTACATTCAGTTTTTGTATGGGGTGTACTTAAAACATATTATGTTTTTGCCAACATAAAAAGGTAATTTGCAGCAGTGTCTGTTTTCCTAAAATAATCAGAGAAATTTACTGCACTCTCATATAGCAATAAGGGTACCTAGTAAGAATGAAGCAGCTATTGTTAACTGTAAGCAGTTACATTCCATTAACTCACAAGTTATCTGCAATAACATTATGAGTTTTGAGGCAGGTTCGCGTATGCACATTTACAAAATGATTGTGATTTATGATGATACACTGCAGAGAAATGTGCATATGCCAGGCTTTATAATTTTTTTTTGCATATGCATATTTTTATGGTTGGATCCAGGAAATTTTTTATTAATAGAACCCCTGTGTGCAGTTTTCCACTTGTTGCATCCTGTACTTTTTTTTTTTTCCTTTTACTGGCGCTGTGCAGCACTTTTGAAATGCACCTCAGATGTTATTGTTTTGCTCCCCAACAGCTTGTGCAGCACATTGAAACTATTGCACACCCTCTTCCTGATAGCTGATGGAGTGATGGTGCTTCATGCTACTTCACAGAAGACAATCATTTTACACCCACATGGTTGTCGATCATGTGTTGTACCTTTGTGGTATCCAATGCATCACAGGGGGCCAGGCCTGGCCTCAGAATAAATAAATCCATTTTGAATCTGCATATACGTTTCCCACATCTGTCCAACAGTAAAAAAATTTAGAGGCAACATACAAGTAAGTAGCATCATGTTGGCACTCTTAAAGTTTTTGATTTTTGTAGCATTTCAGATTTTGGAATTTCAGATTAGGGATACTCAATCTGTAATATATAACATGAATGTGAAGAACTTCAATTTGAAAAATATTAAACTTATCCTTTATGTTTAATCTGACCAGTAGGATGAAACTGTGTACACTCTTTTAATTTTTTCCACATTACCATTACACCTTGTTAAATTCCATGGGAAATGTAGCAGCACGATGATGTTTAATGGAGAAAACGAATATACTGCCAGTCATTTCATGATTATTTAGAATAGAAATAATGAAGCAAGTTGAGTCCAAGCAATCAAATGACAAGCTGTAGGACAGTTATGAAGGAAGAACTGACAGGACACATTTAAAAAAAAACAGTCCAATTCATTTAATGTCATGCATTATAAGTCTGTCTGAACTTGTACAGCCAACAGTGCCAAATAAAAACATGCACATAATTGGACAAGATGCCTGTTTATGTTTGCCAATTTTGGATAATTCAATCTTGATGTAATTTTATGTTAATTCATCAAAATAATTTATGCACACATGCTGCAATATATAGGCAGTTCCCATTGTACTTATGCTTAAATTATTCATTTAATTAATAAAGATAAATACAATTAAGTAACAAATGTTTAGAGTGAATATTTTAATAACTACATTTTCATTTGAAAAGTGAAACCTATGATCTCAAAAGTTCAAGTAAAGAGATATTTTTTTGCTATGATGCAATTACCTTTACGATTAGAGATAACATAACAGTTAGGGGTCAGAGCATATCCTGAAGTACTGGACAAAGTGCCAATTAAAAGATACCCCCTAACTTGCAAGTCCTTGGTTATTTATGAAAACTGGAATTTCCGGTAAAAACTGGAAACACATGCAGACACAAAATCAAGTGCAAACTCCACAAGGGCATAATTTTACCATTACTAAATTAAATTCACAAAATTTCCAGGAAGTATTAAAAGAAGGGACTCTGAAGGTGAAATTGCAATGTACAATCTCCTAAATTTGTATAAACTGATGTCATGTTATTCATGCCGTTATTGTCATTTTAGGTAAGATTACCTACCCTGTTGTTGCCAGTTTGGTCTTTGTAGTACACCCAGTTTAGATTCTCATCAGAGCGATACTGAACACTATATTTGGTCATCCATTCATCAGCATCACAACGACCTTGGGTGAGTATTCCAGAGATTACCTTGACATCTTTCAAGTCAATCTGCAGCCACTGACTAGTGTCCTGAAATTTGGACAGCCATGAACACCTGCAAATCCAATCAAAGAACAGAAATTGACAAAAACTATACCACTTACTGTCCTAAATGCCAAAGAGAGTGTTCTGTTTAAAATGACATTTACCAAATGTGACAAAAATACTGTGACTTTTGACATGAAAAGATACAGTATTGTAAATGCTAACTCTAGATGAATATTTTGATTTTTGCTTTCTCTGGGAAAACACATAAAAAGTTTATGAAATTAGCAGATGGCGAATTCAAAACTCCAAACATTAGTCATGCTCAATAAACAAATCTATATATATATATATAAAAGTCAATGTATGTGTGTATGTATGTATGTTCCAGCATCACTTCTGAATGGCTGGAACAATTTTCATTAAACTTGGTACACGTTTCTCATTGGTTGACTAAAAATACTGTAGAGTGAAATCAACTCTAACCCACCCCCTTCTGGGTAGGGTGGGGGGTGGTCTTATGGTCTTAAATACATGTTATCATCCAGTTGACACACGGAACGACCACCAGAGGGTTAACTGGAGGCAACTACCAGCATTCGTTATGTTTGAGCACCACCGCACCTCTGTTGCTTTTGAAATTAAATAGAGTTGGCCGGTTCCGAGCGTCAACTGGATGATGATTCATTGTTTGTTAATTTATTTTTATTTTAAAAGTTGTGGATTTTTTAAATTGTATTTTTCTCAAACAATTAAAAAAAAACTTTATTTTTCTCCCGGACAACACTGGGTATTTCAGCTAGTATTATAATAATATTATATTATAATTATAGCCCATCCATACATTATTTTTGTTAACATTTTACTTAGGCATTCGATTTGCATTTGGTGTTAAGAGTTTTGCTGAAATTAATTACATTATAGCTCTTCATCAACATTTGTGGATATTTTGTGAAACTCTGGAAATTCTGGAAAACAATATACAGTAGATCAATTCACAAATAATTAAAATGCATCTCTGAAAGAGACCTTAGATACACTAGTGCTACTCAAAATAAATATGAGTTAGAGCACAAGGACCATTTATGCTCTTAAATTAGAAGGCTAACACCTTAAGTGTACATGGAGAGTAACACACTTACCGGTATATGTCTTTGAAACTGAATGGACTGAGCAGATTAAATGGTATAAAAAGAGCTCTTTTTTCTGGTCTGCTCTGAATACTATAAATTAAAACAGAAATTACCCTTGTGTGCTATTTAGAACAGTTGCTAATTCAACAAATGGGAAACCTGATCTGACATTGCAAAAATACAACAAATATTAGCAACATAGATTTTATTAAATTCTTTAATCATAAAATTAATAATGTAAAATAACAGCCGTCAAAGTTATCTTTTACTAGCATCTATATATATAATTCACTAAGGCAAGACAACCATGAAAAGCACGCCGGAACGGGTGTGGATTCACTAAGCCGCCGACAAGTGAGACACCTATGGCGCACACAGGAAGGAGCCACACCCACCAACTCCAAGACCATTGGATACGACGACAACTCGCAGGGCCACGCCCACCAACTCGGATGCGACGACACAAAAAAAATGGCGTCATTTATGTTCGTCTGTCGTAGAGGCCACATGCAGTGCAGGTCAGGTTAATGTCATGTACCTCCGAGCTACGTTGACTGTTCATAGAGGCATGTTTCTCGCGGAGGTGAATCACCATATGCAGCGTGTGAAACGGTTTGCGAGGAGTATCCCATGGGATCCTTAAAACAATCCTTTAGAACTGAGGTTAAAGCACAATGAAGGAATCAGTCTTTAAAAACCAATAAGCCCTGTGCCTCTATTTCATTACCGTCTCTCCTGCTTCACCAATGCAGGCCCTGCAACAGTCGAGACGCTCTCAGCAGCTGACCTTCTCTGTGCCTGACCGGTTCACACAGAGGCAGCGCAAGAGAAAGCCGCGCCAGAGACAGACAGAGGCACACACACAGGCAGCTGGTGGGCGGCTCTCCATGAGTTTCTCTTGCGAACGGACACATGACCAGGTGGTGTGTATGCTTCGAGAACGAGGCTGGATGCGGCTTGCGACCGGGCACATGAGCAGGCAGTGTGTATGCTTCGAGTGCGAGGGTGGACGCGACAGGACCATCTAGGAAAAACCATGTCGCGGATGTGATTCGCTGTATGCAGTGTGTAAAACAGTTTGTTTGTCGCAGATGTGAATCGCTGTATGCGGCGTGTAAAACAGTTTGCGAGGGGTATCCCTGTGTCTTTCCAGAAGTGTTCAACCATCAATAAATAATTATGCGGCGTTTGTTATGCCGCGGGTTCACTATTGTGTTGTATTTTGCTCTCTCCAGAGTTCCATCTTTTCATTCACTTACTGTTGTATTCTCACACTAAACTGTTTTAGACAACCATGTCTTTCCAGAAGTGTTTACCATTCAATAAATAATTATGCATGAGATTGAGAGTGTGTCTAGGCGTGGGTAAGCCGTTGAACCCCATTCGGGCTGCAAACCGTGGAATTGCCACTAAGTGCGACTCATACGCTCCCACTGTTTTCGTCCCTACCCTTTGTACACACCCCCCTCCCACACGTTGACTGTTAATAGAGGCATGTTTCTCGCGGAGGTGAATCGCCATATGCAGCGCGTAAAACTGTTTGCGAGGGGTATCCCATGGGATCATTAAAACATTCCTTTACAACTGAGGTTAAAGCACAATGAAGTGAGCAGTCTTTAAAAAACGAGTTTTCGGTTACGACGCACGACCGCGTGCAGCATAGAAAAGTGTTGTACACGCTACATACAGCAATTCGCATCCGCGACAAACATGCGTCTTCTTAGATGCTCCTGCACTTTGTACACACCCCCCTCCCACCTCCTCGCCGCACGGACGATTGTGTGTTGGTTCGTTCCGTGCATTGTTACAATGTTGCTTTTCTTGCTGATTTATTACATTACCGATTTTGCAAATGTTAAATTTTCTCCCTGTACTTAAAAATTATTAAAAAACCGGCCTGATTATGCGGCGTATGGTACGCCGCGGGTTGGCTAGTAACTATTAATGTACTAAAAGTGACAGTTTTCTTGCCATTAGTGAAAAAAGGGAGCTAGACACAAATATACTTAATAATTATAGTAGTGTTTCAAATGTATCTTTTCTCTCTGAAGTACAAGAAACAATCTAGCTTTCATGCTAGTCATAGAACAGAAATTGCAATTGTTTTGTCTATGACTTTGTATTGTCTTTTACACTATAGTTAGTATGTATTATCTATTCAGCCTTTGATGATATTGACCAGTCATTTTCTTATACAGGCTTGAAAATGTTGGGCTCTCAGGTGCTCCTTTGCATGGTTTAGTTCATGCTCGTTAAATCAATTTCAGCAGGAACAGAAATGTGATGATAATGCCCAGTCTTTAATTACTAAATCTACACATTGTGTTCACCAAATCTCAGTACTCACACCGCTGTGTTTTTTGCTTTACATGCTACCAATGGGGAAATTTAGTTAGAAAACTCAACATCCTACTCAGCTGTATGTTTCCCTTTGACAAAACAATCTTTTTATTATTGTATCCTTAACTGAGTCAACATGTTAGAATACTGTATGACTGATACTTAGTTGTCTTTAAATGCAGGAAAAAAACTTACAATTGGTGGGAATGACAGCAACAAGGCCTTGTCACTTTTTAAGTCAATGGGCCCAAACGTTACTTTTACTGAATCAGCATGGTATTTAGGTGTTACCTTTGACACTTTGGCTTAACAATATGATAATATTGAGATCCTTTCTAACTATGGAGGATACAGAGATGTTCATTCATGCATTACTTTCTAGTGGAGTTGCATAATAAGTTATTCACTGGTTCTATTCGTAGCTGTCAGTTAATTCAAAATGCTGTAGCAAGAATCATTACTTAAAGTATAATCACATGAAACCTTTGCTTAAACTTCCATGTACAGTCAAAGTTAATTGCAAATCCCCTACTCTTGCATATAAAGGTTTTTATAGCCCTGCTTACTTATATGAACAGTGCCATGAATGCTTACCAAAACAAACATTATGATCAAGATGTCATTCTATGAACGTTCCAAGGAATAATAATAAAGTAACAGTGGGAGTTGAATACATGGTCGCAAGAGGTGTAGAATAATCTATCTGTTTATGCAAGAGATGCTCCATCAGTCTCAGCATTTAAATTGAGCCTGAAGACCTATTACTTTATTTATACCTTTAATTGCTTTTTTTTGCAGATCAAATATAACAACAACATGGTGTTTCTCAAAAAAAAAAAAAAAAAACTTGAACCAGAACTCATGTGAATGCACTGAATTGGAAAGGTAAAATCTCATAAATTGGAGCTTTGAAAACTGTGAGTGCACATAAACAGAGCGTAAAATATTATTAGCTTTTCATATTGCATTCTTTATAAACTGTTACTAACTTTTCTGTATTCTGTTTATCTTCTTGGTATCCTGCTATGGCACTGGGTGGTAATGCCACATTATCTTCCTTCTATTTCTGAAAAAAACTGGAAGCAATACAGAAATAGCAAGAGACTTGTGATCCAAGAATGTAATAATTTAATCTTCTTATTAGACTCTGTAGAATATATTCTTAATCGTTGGGCAGCCAAATTGCCTAGGTCACCAGAGCTGTGACTTTAACTAACCTGTGTAAAAATCCACCATGAACTCACAGAGGTCTACTGCCCTAGAAAAACCTTTGACTGGAATTTGTGTTTTCCTCTCCTCTGTTGTCAAATGGACACACTGCATTAGTTATTATGTTAATTGATGTACTGTTATGACTTCATGCTAATCCATTTGAAGTGCTCTGTTCTACATTGTGTTTAAACTAATCTTTTAGAGTTAATGTGTATAAATGATATTTGGTTTAAAGCATTATAGTAAACTTCTGTAAGCACTCTTGGCCAGTACTCAGAGAAAACAATTACACAAAAATAAATTGAACTGAAGTCAGAATTACAAATAAGATGAATATACCAGAAAGTAACTTTATTTCAACATTGTTATTATTGTTATTATTATTGCACAGTTAGCTGAGGACCGCATCCAAGAAATATGATTTTTTTTTCTAAAATTCAGTATTACAAATTAATTTCATATTTGAATATGCTGTAAATGTATGCTATCAAAAATATGCACCTATTTTAAGTTCAGTTTCATATTTTTGAAAATACAGTACTGTATTTTCTGAATGGCCTCCTTTTAGGTATCTCTCAAAATGAATGTATTATATCCCAAGGGTATGTTAATAAATTTCAGATTTATTTCAGGTGCCCAAAAATACATCAAGACAAGAAGTGCCATTGATAAGATAAGGGAAATACATTTGAATTTTTCTGAAAGGAACAGAAAATTATGTTCAAATATTTCAAAATTACACTGAGATATCTACATTACAGTGAGATATTTTAAAATAATCTGCATGTATCCTAAAACAGAGAAGATGCATCAAGATTTCTTTAAACTAATTTTAGATATCCTTAAATATGAATTTAGCTTGTTATATTTCCAATGGCAATGAGCAAAGGCTGAAATGAACCCCTCTATTATCTTATTGATAACTGGTTATCACATAGTGACAATAACTCAGTTATTTTAATTGTTGCCAGTTAGGGGGATTTTTAGAGAAAATTAGTAGGTCATATTGCACATTAGGCACATCAGTCTAGGCTTACCCAAATCCTTGTCCATTCAGCCTTGCCTTATTAGAGGTCCAAGACGAATACCAGCCCACATACTGATCTTCATTTGAGCAACTGATCTGGTCTGCAGTTACTGCTCCAGATTCAAATCCAAGTGGCCTGTGATATGGACATTCTAGAAAAAAAGCAAGCCATTACTAAAGTTAAATGCACAAGGCCTGATTCTTAAGACTTCACAAATCTATCTGTAACATATAGCAGGATGAACAGTTTCCTACAGTAAAATGCCAATACTGTATTTTTTTTTAAATGTACCCATTATGAAAGGTTTTGTAATTAAAAAGTAAATTATTTTTTAACAATTGCTCTATGTTGACATTTTTACTGGAAAAATGTTTCCTTTTATAGCCACCAAACAATTTCAGAAACAGTCATTTCTTTGCATATGAGTAACTATTGATCCTTTCAATCCCAAAACCATCTATTCCACTTTATTGTTGTAGGGAGCTGGTGCAAATTCCGGTAGCACCAGGTGCGAAGCAATAAACAGTTCTGGACAATGCAGCAGTCCATCACATATGACATTTATACATGCCAAGGTGACTTACAGCTATTTTTGGAAAATGGGGAGAAACCAAACACACACCCAGGACTAACATAAATTCGCACAGACATTGCCATGTCTCCTTGAGCTGTGAGGCAAGAACATTACGCTTTGGTATGTGGAGTATGTATAATATGTTTTATAAAATTAGAATATTTTAGTATTTGAATTTATAAAGGAAAAAGTAAAAAAAAACCTTTACACTTAAATAATGGTATTTGAAATCTATATAAATAGTTAACTCTTGAATTTTACTTAGAATGATTGCTAAGCTAACCAATTAGAAACTGGAACTGTTCAGCAAATTCACTTAACATTAGTAGTAATACATCATTTTTTTCAACAATAAAGTAGACAATTTAAGATTATAGATTTGTCATAGAGCTACTAAATATTGTACTATTTGTACAAAGTACATTTCTAAATTTAGTCTAACAGCTTTGCATGTTTTCCTTGTGGTTGTGGTGGATTACTTTGCGTACTCACATTGTATTTCATATTTGATTAAATGGTGAACCCATTTGGTGAACCTGTGGTAGTGTGGCAGTATATGAATCGGCTTTATGACAGACTACTGCTGTGTCCAGAGTTGTTTTCTTATCTTGCACGTGGTGCTGCTGGGTTTGGCTCTTGCCCAGTATGACCATAACTTAGATATAACAGGTCGTTGAATATTATATATTTTTAAGATAAATTCAACTGACTAGCTGTGAAATAATTCTTGCACAAGTAACTTATGCCTATTTTATACATAATTAATAAATCATTACTAAATGTCATTCAACTGATTTCAATAATTATAAACCTGATGTGGAATATACAATTACAGTATAGTTAAAAAGTACATTTGAAAAATTAAATTACATGCACCAAAAGCAAATAAAAAGATATGTACATTTTTTAAAATTATTTCTCCTAAAAGTAAAATTACTTTAGCTTAATACTGCTGGTTTCAAGATCTTATTAAAGGTGAAAATAAGTCTAACATAATTTACTTTGATTTCAGCATTTACTTCAACAAACTCTGAAGTCTCTGTCAGGCTGTTTTTTAACATTCTGACGCACACTGTATCTACTCTTTTTAAATACTGGTAAGACTCGAATTTCATTAAAAAGTCCAGTACTAGATTCAAACTGTCCTACATCTGCCCTACACCAGTTTGGACACACTAAAAGGCAGCACAGTGCAGAACAAATGATTTCAGCAAAATCTTAAAACAGATCTATCACTGGTGACAACAGGCCCACATCACTGTCTCTGAAGAAAAGAAATGTAATTTTAGATGGTTGAAAAATTCTGTAAATAGTAACTTAATATTAACAACTCCTAAGATAACAAAGCATGAATCATCTTGGCTGAATCCACAAAGAAATAGGATGTTATCATGGATAATCATTCAACAATTTCCTAAATCTGCTATTTCCAGTTTAGATATACAATATATACTGTATAACAACATTCTAAGATAGGCTTAATTTAATGCAGGGTTGCAGGGAAACAGCATCTATCACAGAGGTATAGGGTGCAAGGAAGGAACCAACACAGGATTGGATACCAGTCCACTGCAGGATCCACTCACGTTCACTCTCTCACTTATACAAGGCCAATATGGAATCACCAATCAATCTAACACACATTTTTAGAATGTGTGGGAAAAAAAAAGAACTGATTACTTCGGCTCTCTTAACAGGTAGAGAGTTCTTATATCCTGGGGGTTTTAGACCCACTGTCAAAACCTATTAGTTTGGAGGACCTCTAGTTTACTTTTTCCCTCTTAGCTAATAGGTTCTGGTCTTAAGGTACTGGAGTCCCCTTTCCTCTGATGCTTTATATGATGCACTGCCTAAGGGTTATGAACATTAATGTAGGAAGTAGGGCTTGCTGGCAGAGCTGCTCAAATGACAGATTGCTATTCCTGACTTTTAATAAGCTTTTGAGATCAGCTGCCTCCATCTCACAGAGGACATTTACCAGCCTTAACCCACTTACCAGCCTTGGCCAAGCCTTAAGCCAAAAACACTGAGAAAGCTATTTGGGCTACTGAGAAAAGTAAAGAGATGGACAGCAATGACAGTCATGCAGATATAGAGAAAAGAATGATCAGATGGCTGGTACACTTAGAATTAATGGAGGAAAAAAGGAAGGTAAAGAAGGTTCATCAAATGATGTCTTGTGAAATGAGACAAAACACCTAAAGAAAAGAATGCTAGATGGTGTGCAAAGAAAAGAACGAGACTGGCTACAGACAGGTCCGGATTAAGCAAAGGCGTGCAAGAGGCTCAGGTCATAAAGGGCTTGTAAAGCAAAAAAGTGGAAGGAAGGAAAGAAGCAAGAAAACTGGAGTAGCTGGAGAAAAAATGAAGAAAACACAGGAAGAATGCACAAATTCTATCCCAGTATGCTGAATTCATGAGGCAACCACACTGAAGTAATTACTAAACACTTAATGTCTATAATGACCACAAACAGAACAAGGAACAGCTCAAAACTACTACTCTATACTACATTGGATCAGAATTAAATGTAGAACTAATAATAAAATTCCCCAAAGAATAAATAGACCTACTGTGTTTGGTAAATATTTGCCAGGGTTTTCCCATTACCATTTATATATTTTACCAACACATACCCCAGTGGGAGCTGCCAGTGAGTTTGTTCATATATATTACAATAGTTTTGCCAAATATTCTGGTCCGATCAGAGTATTTATCCTTCTCCTTCTTGTCTATTTGTCCTATGGTGGCACTTGTTCTTGCAACTTTCACAAGATCTCCCTCCTGGTTTTGGAAAAGAATCTCAAGACTGATGGAAATTGATCATTTACTTATCTTACTGTACAAAAACTATACTAAGGGGGGACTAGGTGGCTATTTGGTTTCCATTAGTTGCACTTTAACTTTATTTTTAGGTTTTCAATTAGTTCTAGCTTCCTTCACATTGGAACAGTTCCATAAGTAAAAAATAAAGTGAATATACTGTATGTATTGGTGGAAACTACATGCCTAACAAGATTTTACTATCTTTCATTTAATAATTGATTATACCGATTGATTATAAAAAAAAAACAGTGTAAAGAGTAGTGAAATATTTTGCAAAGAATGTAACATTTACATGGTTTAGAGTGCTGTTTTGCTTCTTGCTTGAACTGCTTAGGTCATGTATCAAAAATGGAGCCTGAAACAGATTCTCTGACAGCTCAGAAGCACTAAAGCAGCAAAAACATTTATTCAAAGTACATGAAACATCCGTTATGGAATGAAATGGTGGCCTTATTCCAAAAGGGAATATCAAAGATGTTGTAGCAATTAGGCACATTTGCTATAATGAAGTGGGCTTGAGAAGAGAACTTGTAGGTGCTTTCCCACTGGCAAGGTGGGCAAAGCATTTGTTAGTCCATGCAAACTACAACAAAGATTGATCAAGCTGTCTTCATACAATAGACAACACCTTTTCAATAAGGAGAAAATGCTGATTGAAAAACTTTCCTAGCAATCAAAAACATGCTATGGACCAATGTTACCAAGATGCAGTATAAGTGCAAAAGAAAAGTGAGAACCAAAAGCAGTCTTTAAACTTTTAATTGGCAAACACTTAAACTGTACTGTAGTCAACAGTTTACTTCTGAAATAAAAGCTCATAAGTAAGAGTCTGACTGAACTTTTTAAAAGATCACCTTCTCTACAAATAAAAAACAAAGTTCACTTGAGAGAAAGAACAGCTTACTAAAAGTAATATAGGTGGCACTTACTGAAGATTTATGACTATTTGCATTATTACAATCTGCAATGTTTATTATTTCACACAAGTTAAAATGCTGGCCATATCTTTAGATTTTAATTATCTGAAATATGACTGATTGTTAATTCTTCAAGTTTAAGTTGTTAACTTTAAAATGATAAAATTCTCAGAATGATTGGTGTCTAATTGAAACCTAATTATTGCCTTGCACCCAACCTTCTGATTAAGGGTATGACCTTAATGATGCTGCAATGAAATAAGCAGGTTTATAAAAGGAATTCATGAATGGATTACTAAAGTAAGAACCCCGTTCTCAGCTAATATGTATTCACTTTCCAACTCACTGTCAATGTCAAATGACATGGAGCCTGTCCCAGAAGCACAGTAAACAATGCAAGAACCCATCCAGGATAGGATTCTAAAGCATAACAGACATTAGCATCTTTATTCACTGCCCAGTTAACTGGTGAACCAACAGAAAACCTATGTGGACACAGGGAAAGTATGAAGACTGCCACTCTTCTATAACTACATTATTTTTCAATAAACCAAGAGTGATTTGGTGACTAATAAAACTGAATATAAAACATCATCAACAAATCTCATCTGTAAAGCCTGAAATATCTTTCCCATGCTAGAAGATAAATGAGGATTTCCTTCCTAAGTTTTACAAATTCTAATGACTGGTCAAAGACATAAGAGTTTTAGCAGTTCTAATCCTCACAACGTTCTGTTATGAGGAGATAAACAGTTCACATTTGAGCACTACCTAAAGTACCAAAAATATTTTCCAAATGCTAAACAAAGGCTGCCCATCTCCCAGAAAAAAGTACAACAATGAGTTTCATATTGATTTTGAAAATGCTTTGTTTTGCTTCAAGGAAGAAAATATGAATGGTTATATTGGAATGTAGTCTGTGCATATTTGAATTATTTTCTGATATATTTACATTTGGTGGTCTGTTCAATACTATCAGTCACATTTACCATAATACATGTTTCAGTGTTACTTAAGCTTTTTTTTAAATGAACCTGAATCTACAACAGACAGGTACACATCTCTTTATTTGAAAATAAATTACACATTGAAACCCCATAGCAACACAAAAAGAATGTGCACACTAATACTGACTGGGCCATGAACCAAGCCCAACATCTTAGGGTATGTGCCAGCACCTTTAACCACCAATTAAATGTATTAAATGACTATTCAATAAGTATTAATTGAACAAACTCATTTTTAATAAGAATTTATCCTGTTTAAATGTTATTATAGTAAGGATGATAACAATAACAAGTGATCTTTGACTGCCATTTTCATATTCTAAGTTCAAAATGGCTGTGAATTAGTACTACACTTAAAAATGTATTAAAAACTTTTTCGCAAGTTGAAGTTTTCTGTTAATACCAGGTTTGCATGTTTACTATGATTGATGTGTACCATATAAAGATGAAGCAGCAATGCACTTTTGTCAGCTGCAAAATGTGGAAACAATTATATGAGATACCTGAGTCGCCTCTGGTATAAAATTACCTTTGCATTAGAGATGACCTGAGTTGCTAGGTACACCTTCTCTTTGCACTGTACAAGGTTTTGCTGAAGTAGATTCTATTAAGAGTTTACCTTATTTTAGTAATTTTACGTAGCTAATTGTATTTTACCAAGAAATACACCTTGAAAAAAATTACTTCTCTCACAATAACACCTACTGACTTATTTATTGATCTAGATATATTTTGTGTTTAAACGCAAGTAGAGATTTTAAGTTCTATATTGAAGGTTCAAATGAAGTATACAAAAGAAGAATATTTAATGTACTTTGCAGGATAAATGGCTTGGAACCTTTACAAAAAAGTAATCAATATGTTGTGTTTCTTTATTTTGTCTGGAGCTATCTATTATAGATCTGCATGTCTCAAATAATAAAACATCATGTGCAAAGGTCATTCCATAGCAGATATTACTAATCTTGTGACACATTTTATCTTACAAATTTATTTTAATGTAGTCAGGCCCTCTCTGTTACTGGCTTTAATAGTGTATTACATTATTAAGAGAAAAAAGTAATACTTTATAAAATAGCAAATTTTATACTCCAGAACCATGATGAGAAAGTGCATTTGCCAGATAAGAAAAAAAAACTTCCTTATACAGAAAGTGGTGAGAAGCTTGTGGTTTCTAATCATCTTTTTCAATTTGAAATTAATCATAACACCTTTTTTCAGAAAAAAAAACACATTTACAGTGTACAGTATTGTTGTTCAACAATGATTTGTACACACACAATAAATATAATCAAAAGTATATATGCCCTATTGTCAACAATGCAGCATTGCCTATTGTCAATTTCAAATGTGTCTTTAAGTAAGCACTGATTAATAATAAAAATAAGGATTTTCTGACAGTGTTTAAGACAAGCCTGTTTAATAATACTCACCTGGCATGCATCTGCTGCTCGTCCATTTTAAGGCAGATCCATTTGGACATTCATGCCTGCAGGCCTTCTCTTTTTCTTGGTCTGAAATGCTATCCTACATCATATAGTAAGAAAAGAAAAACTCAAAGTAAAATAAAATGTCAAGATTATTTTGAAATAATGGTGTCTTAGTGATCAATTTCATTTTTCCCATTGTTACACCATCAGTCAACTTTATGTGATTTTACCTAAAAGGTCCCCATATCTAGTAATAGGTAAAACATACTAAATTATTAAGAGTTGTATAATTTTTTATCTGCAATTATCAAAATAAAAATACACCTCTTCAAACAATTAAGTGTAGAATATGTAAAACACGTACCTCTTGTGCGTACAGTATACATAATGCTGTTCCAGGAGTGTGCATATTTAAGAAGGAAAACAAAATAGTATTATTAAAAATATTAACAAATCAGATTAATGGTTATAGGTTACAAGAATCACCCTTGGCTTTCTGTTTTAGTGGATCTGTACATACTAAAATACAAACAACTTAAATTTAAAAGTAAAATCTTGAGAGCACAACAAAATAACATGGTTACCACCCTCCAACCAAATGGAAGAATACAGAACATACATTTTGATAAGACAAGAGCCAACAGAATGATATTCCATGTCTTCATCTTCATCTTGCACTCTTGGTAATAGCACACAGTGAAACAACATCTGTTAGAAGGCAATTGGATTACCAAAATCCACACGTCACTAATTACCTTATCTTGTTTCAATTATCCTTTACAAAACCACCACTGTCTTATCCTGGGTCTAATTTCCTGATTGTGATATACTGTATATTGGCTGATAATGATAATGTGCCACAATTGGAAGCACATACACGTACATAACTATATACCTGTAAAAGTGATTAATACAAATTTAGTAACAAGAACTGCTGTATATATACCATATATATACCAAAGCTGCTGGAGTATGTGAATTTCCCCTTAGGATTAATAAAGTATCTATCTATCTATCTATCTATCTATCTAATTTTAAGGAAAAAGTAGAGTTTTTAACATACTGTTGAATAGTTATATGGTATTTCAAAAATATAACAAAAAACTCTGCATTCAATTGTTCAAAGGTTATCCTGCATATCCTCAAGACAACCTGACCAGGAAAAGTAGAATCTAGATATGTTAGAATAAATTAACTTTTGAAATGTTGGGAAGATTACATTTTTTGAAGATGGAGGAAGAGCTGTGTAGTCAGTAATATGAATGAATACATTCATAAGTATGTCAGCTCATTTCTTCCAGTGAAATATTACTTGCATGCCTGACCTAAGAATACATTTTTTATGAGAAAGAATCTCACAAGGTGAAATAAAGTTTCATTATTGGGTCATCAGGACTCAAACAGATGCTTAAATATATAACAATGGGAAACTTTTGTTTGTTAACTTTGGTGTTTCCTCCTTAATTCCTTTTATTCTTTAGATGAATAATTAACTTCACTTTTAACACTGAGAATCCTGACATACATGGGGATTGTATCTACTGTAACTGTTATAATAAGATCATGACACCTAGCAGTTATAAAATTCTTTTTTTTATTATTTTATTGAATTTATTAAAATCAAATAACATTCCATACAAACAAGTTTTACAAAACTAGGTTTGAAACAAATTAACCCCCACCCATGAGAAAGAGAACTAGGCCAACAGAGTAAGACTTTAATAGAAGGAAATAAAATAAATAGAGTAAAAACTGGGAAGAGAATCTGCTTCCTCGATTTACATGCTTATTCTAAAATTTTATTGATTAGATCCTGCCAGGTTTTGTACAGATCATCTAAGTAAGAATTTGATTTTTTCAAATTTCAGATAATACTGTATATAACATCAGTTACCCACTGACTTAAAAAAGGTGAGTTACGATTCTTACAATTGAGCAAGATAAGTCTATGTGCCAATAGTGAAGTAAAGGCAATTACAGTTTGTTTGTCTTTCTCCACTTTAAGCCCATCTGGAAGTACACCAAACACCAGTTATGAAATTCTTAAACCACTGTTTGTTTCCAGAAATCCATGGAAGTATAGTGGTTAGCACTGCTATGTCATAGCTCCATACAAATAATCACAGCCTTATAACTCTGTGTGGAATTTGCACGCTTTCCCTGTGTCAGTAAATAGTTCTCCCTGTATAATCCAGTTTTCCTTCCACATTCCAAAGACATGCAAGTTTGCTTCTTTGTTAGCATTAAACAGATTCCGTATAAGTGAAATGAAATGTCAACCCGTTCCAAGGCTGGTTATTTCCATGCACCCAGTGTTTTGGGGATACATGTACTGGATCTGTAGTAGAGGGAGTGTGTAGGGGTTTAGAGGTGGTGAACTTTATTATTAGACAGTAACAGTATTCAATAATATTAAAAATATGATTCAAATTTAAAATTGCTACAAATCACAATGCTGTACATCAAAGCATAAAATTTTAATTGCTTGGTCTCGTCCATTAAGGGAGATGGATGTCTGAAACGGACCTCCGTTAGCAGTGGCTTTATTTTTTTCACTTATTTCATATTATTTTGAGGTATCCTGTATTTAACCGACCCGAGGGGTTTCCACTACAATATATAAATATTAATAACAAGAAAGGGGGTCAGAAAGAACTGGAAAGGAAACTTAAAGCTACATCCACGACTAGACAGACATCAAGCCCAAGTGAGAGGGACGGCCCTTTTAGAGACTGACCTGGAACAGGCAGGCGAATGCACAGACTTCCCAGGACCCCGCTCCACTGCAAATTCTCCAGTTGAAAGCAAAAATGGGAGTGAAAATGGGAGCAAAGGTGCAAGTGATGCAGGTCACGAGAGCTTGCCGATTCCAGTAGATCACTTGAAGCCAGAGCATGAAAGCCGAAACGATTTCTCCGAACTGAAGGAAATGATCACAACATCGGCCATGGCAATAAGTGAGCTTAAGAAAGACATTCAGAAAAATATGAAGAAAGATATTAAAGAACTGGAAATGAGTCTATACAATCGTTTTGACATGACCTTTAAAGGTATGCTGGAGAAAATTGAGGAACACATCCAAGAAAATAAATCTAAACTGAAGAAACTTGCTGATCAGTTGGATGACGTTAAGCAGACATTCACAACCCGAATTGAAACAGTGGAACAACTGGCATCTAACGCCGATGGAAAAGCTTCAGCTGTGAATTCTAAATGCAAGACACTCTGAGACAGACTTGCTGCTCTGGAAGATGGATGCAGAAGGAATAATATTAGAATTGAAGGTCTACCTGAGAATCGTGAAAGTCCAAACCCAGTGAAATTCGCAATTTAACTTTTCTCTAAAATAACTGGAGAAGACTTTAAATCAGATAGCGAGATAGCAGCAGCTTATCGCATATGCGGATCTAATACCTTTAGACTTAGGTCTTTTATTGTCTGCTTTGAGAAATTATTATTTAAGCTAGATGTGATGGCACATCTCAGACACAAGCAAGATATTATATTTGAAAATAACCACATTCATCTTTTCCCAGATTTCTCTCCTGCAACAGCTGCTAAACGTGCAGCCTTCTACAACATTAAACAGTGGTTACGGCAAGCCGATATCAAATACACCCTCTTGTGTCGTGCCAAACTGAAAGTGGAATTGCAAGGTCAATTCTATGTCTTCGCCAGCAAGGAAGAAGCAGAAAAGGAATTAAGGAAGCAGATCCTGACACTTTTTTGAAACACAATAGTGAGTCACATCCTGTCATGGCATGGCAAGTACTGTGGATATCACCTGCTGTCTGATCCACTTGTAATGATACGGATATTATAATTATACATTCTTTTAATTATGTTTTACTTACAGTTATAGACGTGTGTGTGGAAGAAAATATATTTTTTTTTTTTTACTGCTCTAAAGGAGACTGTTTAACCTCATACCCTTGGTTTATTGTTACTGTTATTATTGCATTTGGATTTACTATGCTTATTCTGGACCACTTTTTAACACCATTCCCTGGGTTTTTATTATCTTAATACTTTAAGATTGCTGAAGATTATATTTTATGCTTATAGTTTATTAATGATTATATTTCGGCATATAGGGCGACACGGTGGCGCAGTTTTAGCGCTGCTGCCTCGCAGTTAGGAGACCTGGGTTCGCTTTCCGGGTCCTCTCTGCGTGAAGTTTGCATGTTCTCCCCGTGTCTGCGTGGGTTTCCTCTGGGCGCTCCGGTTTCTTCTCACAATCCAAAGACATGCAGGTTAGGTGGATTGGCGATTCTAAATTGGCCCTAGTGTGTGCTTGGTGTGTTTGTGTGTGTCCTGTGGTGGGTTGGCGCCCTGCCCAGGATTGGTTCCTGCCTTGTGCCCTGTGTTGGCTGGGATTGGCTCCAGCAGACCCCCGTGACCCTGTATTCGGATTCAGCGTGTTAGAAAATGGATGGATGGATATTTAGGCATATAGTATTTAGACTATATTGGCAATAGATATCTCTACTTTTTAATCTTAAAACGTCGCTGCGCTGCGCTGGGGGCTTGTTTTGCTTTGAACGTGCTCTGTCTCTAGGTATGTCAGAGGACCGGGACTCTGTGAAGTGGGGCCCAGCCTCACATGGGGAGGCAAAATGGGGCTGTGGGGTGATAAGGGACGGAGAGAAAGAGTGCAAGCTATATCTAATCTATCCTTTTAACCCTTACAATTACAACTATCAATGTAACAATAGGCAGAATGGCAATAGCTTGTGGGAAAATTGGAAAGTAAGGTTAAAGCTGTCTCATTTCCAGTTAAGACTATAAAATTACATCAAAAATTTAGAATCAATATCTCCATGATGGGACAGTTAACTTTGTGAACTGGAATGTTAAAGGCCTGCATCACAAACTAAGAAGAAAGAAAGTATTCTCTCACCTATAAAATAGGTATAGTATTTTTACAGGAGACCCGCTTACTAAGCAAGGGTCAGTTCCGGCTGCAAAAAGACTGTACTGGCCAAATGTTCCATTCTAGCTGTTACAAAGAAAACTAGAGGAGTGGGAATTTTCATACATAGAACAGTCTCATTTGTAGCATCAGATGTAGTATCTGATCCTGAAGGGAGATATGTGATTGTCACGGGTAACTTATTTAATTGTAAAGTGATTTTGATAAATGTTTATGTAAATGTTAATATCAATGATAAGGAATTCATGCAAAATGCATTTGCATCCATTCCCAATGTGAACACTCATAAAATTATAATGGCTTGGGACTTTAATTGTGTTTAAAACCCACTCTTAGATAGGAATCCTGTCACAGGGGGAATGACATCTAAACACAGTTAAGACAATTACACAGTTTGTAACTGACCACAACTTATCAGACCCCTGGAGGTTTCTAAACCCAAACTCAAGAACATATTCATTCTACTCTACAGTACATCATTGCTACTCAAGAATTTATTATTTCTTTATAGATAATTTCTTGCCCACAATTAAATCTTGCAAGTACAACGCTATTGTTATCTCCGACCATGCACCTCTGATCTTGGAGCTACAGTCATTATGCCCAACACTCTCACCTCGCAGATGGCGTTTTAACCCGTTTCTATTAGCAGACAAGAAATTTACAGAATTCATATCCAAACAAATCAGTTTTTTCCTAGAGACAAATAAATCCTCAGAGGTGTCTGCAGGAATACTCTGGGAAACTCTCAAGGCCTTCTTAAGAGGACAGATTATTTCATATCTTTCCCACAGGAATAAGTTAGAAACCAAGAAAGTATCAGAGCTAAGAAGCAAAATTACTCAAATAGATGAAGAACATGCAAGGCGTCTAAGCGAGGCTCTACATAGGAAAAGGCAGGCTCTGTATTCAGAACTCAACCTTCTGACAACTAAAGAAACTGAACAACTAATTTATAAATCAAGACATCAATACTATGAACACAGAGAGAAAGCTAATAAGCTTTTAGCTCAACAAATTCACAAGCAAGAAGTTTGCAATGCAATCCCAGTAATTACCAACACGAACAGAGATGAAATCATTGACAATAAAAACATAATGTACACATTTAGAGGCTACTATAAATCTTTATATTCTACTGAGTTTAAAGAAGACAACACACAATCTATTGCATTTCTGAATACATTACAGATGCTACAAATAGACACTTTTAGTGCGGAGGAACTTGATTTTTAAACCTTTGGCACTAGCAGAAATACTAGATGCTATAAAGTCACTACAAGGCAGGAAAGCAGGAGGCCCTGATGGCTACCCTGTAGAATTTTATAAGAAAGTAGCAAAATACCTGCGCTTCGCAGCGGCAAAGTACTGCCTTAAAATTTTTAAGAAGAAAATTAAACCTTTTTAAAATGAGGGAAAATATACCAATAATTATTTGTTAAGAATCTCTTTGTATACCACATTGTGAGTTCGGCCCTCCGGTTGTAATATGACCAAGCTGTGCGCTGAGCTTTCTCTTGAGCATGCAACGTACAGTTGGCCATGTGAACAGTAATCGTGTTTCAAATCTCACAGCTTGGATTGCTGCTGTCATAATTGGTTTGAGTTTCATGGTTTGTTTCAATTACGACAGTATTTGTAGGACTTGTGTTGAAGAGACGTTCGGCATCTGTCAAGCATTGTAAGTATACAACCGGTTTCATCTAGAACTTCACATCCAGCTTTTGAGAGTTTAAACATTCATAAACATCAAAGTGTCCACTACTGAAATCGTCACCTGTCAATCTAAGATGTTTAAGAGGCATTGGCGGTTGTCGAAAGGTGTAAAATATTTGGCCATTTCGGTACACTTGAAAGCGACAACATGTAGAACCATAGGTGAAGGGCTTATGCATTTCACTCTTATAGTGCTCCTGTGTAGTATAATTATCTCCTGTACCATCATCAGTCCACACCTTGAACCTGTCCCAGTCATTCAATACATAAGACACAATGTTCCTCCAGATATCAAGAGTGAGCCTGATATGGCCGTGCAATATGTAACAAAGAGAATGGAAAAGGTAGGTGCCATCTCCGGCATGGAAACCACTCGGTAAGTGACAGTTCTTTGATCGATGGTGATCACCATGATAGACATGTTAATGGGGGTACGGTTGGAATGATAAAGGAAATGGGCACCTGAACAATGTAAAGTAAGTCTAAAATACCTACACAATAACTATAATCTTAATAAATGAACAATAAAACAGCGGAGAAGCCGTGGATTCAATAAAAAGGCTGTAGTTATCAGCAGGGAGACGTGAATCCCGTGGCGAAGCAAGGAAGGGAATGTAGAGACTGGAGCGACGGACGGCCTTATATAGGCAGGCAGCCAACAACGAGGAGGCGTTGGGATGGGGGACCCAACGCCGCCTCACACGGTGACCGAGCTGCAGGCTATGGACGTATATATGTACATAAGTAGGATTCAGTTAGTGTTGGGAACCCGCGTACCAAATTTCTTGAAGATGGGCCCATAAGTAACAAAGACCATTGAAAAGTTCAATATGGCGGCCAACAGTGGCATCATACCACTGAAATAAGTACCAAATTTCAACCTTCTACCTACACGGGAAGTTGGAGAATTAGTGACAACAGCAACAATAACAACCTTTATTTATATAGCACAATTTCATATAAAAAAATGTAGCTCAAAGTGCTTTACAAAATGAAGAATAGAAAAATAGAAGACACAATAAAAAATAAAAATATGTCAACATTAATTAACATAGAATAAGTAAGGTCCGATGGTCAGGGTGGACAGAAAAAACAAAACAAAACTCCAGAGGCTGGAGAAAAAAAATAAAATCTGTAGGGATTCCAGACCAAGAGACCGCCCAGTCCCCTCTGGACAATCTACCTAACATAAATCAAATAGTCCTCTTTGTATTTAGGGTTCTCATGGAAGGACTTGATGGTGATGGTCATGTAGATTTCTGGCTTTCAGTCCATTAATGTTGGAGCATCAAGATGCTTTGAGTAGGTGGTGGTGGTGCAGGCCGCCACCACAAAGAAACCAGAAAAAGAAACAGAAGAGAGAGTTGGGGTCAGTACGGATTTTGGAGCTACAATGAATAGTTATTATGATGAATTGAACATACAGAGTATCAGTATTAAGTTAAAGTGAAGTTATGAAAAGGCCAAGTTGAAGTAATGTGTTTTCAGCAGTGTTTTAAAGTGCTCTACTGTACTAGCCTGGCGAATTTTTATTGGCAGGCTATTCCAGATTTTAGGTGCATAACAGCAGAAGGCCGCCTCACCACTTCTTTTAAGTTTAGCTTTTAGAATTCTAATGAAACACTCATTTGAGGATCTAAGGTTACGATTTGGAATATAGGGTGTCAGACATTCAGATATATAAGATGGAGCGAGATTATTTAAGGCTTTATAAACCATAAGCAGAATTTTAAAGTCAATCCTGAATGACACAGGCAACCAGTGTAGTGACATCAAAACTGGAGAAATGTGTTCGGATTTTAGCAGCTGCATTCTGCACTCATTGCAAGTGATTTATGTCTTTTTTAGGTAGTCCTGAGAGGAGTGTGTTACAGTAATCTAGAAATGCTGTCCTAGTGGTCTGATGAATATGCGATTTAAAATTCAGATTACAGTCAACAGTTACTGTTTTTTACTTCCGTCTTTTAATCCTAATGCATCAAGTTTATTTCTGATAACCTCATTGAATCCATTATTGCCAATTACTAAAATTTCAGTTTTCTCTTTATTTAGTTGGAGAAAATTACTATTCATCCATTCAGAAATACCAGTAAGACATTGTGTTAATGAATCGAGAGAGTCTGTGTCATCAGGTGCTATTGATAAGTACAGCTGTGTGTCATCAGCATAGCTGTGGTAGCTCACATTGTAACCTGAGATAATCTGACCTAACGGAAGCATATACAGGGTGGGCCATTTATATGGATACACCTTAATAAAATGGGAATGGTTGGTGATATTAACTTCCTGTTTGTGGCACATTAGTATATGTGAGGAGGGAAACTTTTCAAGATGGGTGGTGACCATGGTGGCCATTTTGAAGTCGGCCATTTTGGATCCAACTTTTGTTTTTTCAATAGGAAGAGGGTCATTTGACACATCAAACTTATTGGGAATTTCACAAGAAAAACAATGGTGTGCTTGGTTTTAACGTAACTTTATTCTTTCATGAGTTATTTACAAGTTTCTCTTTGTTTACAGCCATTGACATGTCGCAGAGGTTAACACGTGAGGAGCGGATAGAAATTGTGTTGATGTCTGGTGAACGCAGTAACCGGGTCATTGCAGCAGATTTCAATGCAAGACACCCTACGAGACCACCCATCTCCCATGCTACAGTTAGCAAACTGCTTGCTAAGTTTCGTGAAACTGGTTCAGTGTTGGATTTGCCAAAATATGGACGCATGAAAACTGTCACTAATGAAGAAACATCAGTGGCTGTCCTAGCTTCATTCAGCAAAAGCCGACAGCGTAGCACTCGCCGCATGTCACTGGAGAGTGGCATTAGTCAAACATCCCTTCGGCGGATATTAGCTACTCACAAATGGCACCCTTACAAACTCCAGCTACTGCAGCATCTCAACGAGGATGACCCAGATCGGCACTGAATTTGCAGAATGGGCAAAACAAAAATTGGAACAGGACCCTCAGTTTACGCAGAAGATTTTGTTCAGTGATGAGGCAAACTTTTATGTGAATGGTGAAGTTAACAAACAAAACCACCGCTATTGGTCTGACACTAACCCACATTGGATAGATCCCTCCAAGACTGTTGGAACAAAAAATTGATGGTATGGTGTGGTATATGGGGTACAAAGATAGTGGGGCCATTCTTCATCAATGGAAACCTCAAGGCCACTGGATATGCGAAATTGCTACATGATGATGCGTTTCCCTCTTTATGCACTGAAGCTGGCACGTTCCCTGAGTTTTTCCAGCAAGATGGTGCACCACCACATTATGGGTGTCAGGTCCGAGCATTCCTAGATGAACAGTTTCCTGGAAAGTGGATTGGTCATCGTGGGCCAGTTGAATGGCCCCCAAGGTCTCCCGATCTGACCCCCTTAGACTTTTATCTTTGGGGTCATCTGAAGGCAATTGTCTATGCTGTGAAGATACGAGATGTACAGCACTTGAAACTACGGATACTGGAAGCCTGTGCTAGCATTTCTCCTGCGGTGTTGCTATCAGTGTGTGAAGAGTGGGAGAAGAGGGTTGCATTGACAATCCAACACAATGGGCAGCACATTGAACACATTTTATAAGTGGTCAGAAACTTGTAAATAACTCATGAAAGAATAAAGTTACGTTAAAACCAAGCACACCATTGTTTTTCTTGTGAAATTCCCAATAAGTTTGATGTGTCACATGACCCTCTTCCTATTGAAAAACAAAAGTTGGATCCAAAATGGCCGACTTCCAAATGGCCACCATGGTCACCACCCATCTTGAAAAGTTTCCCCCCTCACATATACTAATGTGCCACAAACAGGAATATCACCAACCATTCCCATTTTATTAAGGTGTATCCATATAAATGGCCCACCCTGTAGATTGAGAACAGCAGCGGACCCAGGATAGGGCCTTGTGGAACACCATATCGGATATCATGTGTCTTTGAGATGTGATTACCACAACTCACAAAGAATTTTCTACCTGCCAGGTAGGATTCAAACCAATTTAAGACACTGCCAGAGAGGCCCACCCATTGACTAAGGCGATTTCTAAGAATATTGTGATCAATGGTGTCAAATGCAGCACTCAGATCTAAGAGGATGAGAACAGATAAATGGCCTCTGTCTGCATTTACCCGCAAGTCATTTACTACTTTAACGAGTGCAGTTTCTGTGCTGTGATTTGTTCTGAAACCTGACTGAAATTTATCAAGAATAGCATGTTTATTGAGGTGGTCATTTAACTGCATAATGACTGCCTTCTCTAGAATTTTACTTAAGAAGGGCAGGTTAGAGATGGGTCTAAAAGTTTCAAAGCAGAGGGTCAAGATTATTTTTCTTGAGCAGGGGTTTAACTACAGCAGTCTTAAGACAGTCTGGGAAGACCCCCGTATCTAATGACGAATTTACTATGTCAAGAATATTGTCAATTAGCACGCCTGATACTTCTTTGAAAAACCTTGTTGGTATTTGGTCAAGGACGCAGGTGGAGGGTTTCAGTTGAGAGATTATACTATGTAAATCAGGTAAATCTATCCTGGTGAAAGCATTTAATTTGTTTATAATGGAGTACCAGGGCTTTGGAGGTTCTGCAGTGTTGGGGAGATATACTATGTTATCTCTAATATCATTAATTTTTTGATTGAAAAATACAGCAATGTTCTCACAGGTTTCACTGGAAGTATTCTGGGGGCATTCCTTTGTGTTACCTGGGTTTAACAGACGATCAATTGTAGAAAATAAGACTCTGGGATTACTAGCATTGTTATTTATAATATTAGAGAAATAGCAGCGCCTCTCAAGACGGACTGTGTTATTGTATTCTGTTATTTTAACCTTCAATATCTCATAATGGATAGTTAGTTTAGTTTTCCTCCATTTACGCTCAGCTCTACGACATGTTCTTTTAAATCAGACACTCTTTGGGTCTTCCATGGAATAACAATGCTAGAAGATTTTTAACTGTCTTTTCAGGTGCAACTATGTCAACAGCAGCTCTTACTTTAGAATTAAAGTTTTCCACTTTACTATTTACATTATCCTCGCTATTATAGTTGGCACTATAAACGGACTGATTGCTTAGAATGTTTGTAAGTTTTAAAGCTGCTGATGAGTCAAAGAAGCGTTTTAACAAAATGCTTCTCATGAGTGTTTTCTATCTTTATTTCTACATTAAATAGTAGAAGGAAATGGTCTGATAGACCGATATCAATGACCTGCTTTATATCAACTTTAAGTCCTTTAGTAATCACTAAGTCTAACGTATGACCTGCTTTATGTGTAGGCTGATTAACGAGCTGTCTCAAATCAAAAGAGTCCAGGAGGTTCATGAATTCTTTACTTTTGGTCACACTGATTGTCGATATGAAAGTTAAAGTCGCCGACTATTAAGAGTGTGTCATAGTTCGTAATTAAAATTGACATTAAGTCAGAGAATTCCTCAAAGAAAGACGCGTTATATTTAGGAGGTCTATACACGGATAATACTAGAACGTGAGAATCTCCACTCAAAGGACTTAAATTTACCAAAACTAACATCTTTACATTTTAACCGGCTTGAGTAAATGTATGCCAAGCCGCCCCCCTTTTTTCCCTGGCGGTCTGCACAAGTAAAACTGTAATCCGGAGGCGCAGATTCGATTAAAACAGCCGCGCCGTCTGAGTTAAGCCACGTTTCACTTAGTGCAATAAAATCAATGTTTCTATCACTAATAAGATCGTTTATAAAAATGCCTTGTTAGTTAAAGCTCTAACATTTAATAGTGCCATATTTAATGTTTCGGAGGGGCAGAGCTGAATTCTATGCGCGTTATTAGTATTCGGAACAAAAACTAAGTTATTTTTGTTAATGCCGCTCTGTGTGTATTTTTTATGTAATCTACAATCTGTTTTTATAGTTTTAATGCATTGTTGATCTAAAGTAGTAATTGCAATTAAATTAGTGGTGTTTATGCCGCACTGCCTAGATTGTTTATGTGCATTAAGATTGGTTATTAGATTATTAATATTGTGCATTTTAACGGAAGACTGTGTTAAGCCATTATGTCCTATCAAAGCAGTAGCGGAAGGGGTTTAAAGTAGAAGTAGACAGTCAAGATAGACGAATTACCTTAGCGATGTTTTCGGAGAGGACCCGGCCAAATCTATTCGGATGCAGTCCATCCTGCTTGAAGAAGCACGTCCTTTCCCAAAAAAGATCCCAGTTGTCAATAAACCCGATGTCTTGAGTCTCACAGAAGCCTCTCAGCCAGTTGTTTAAACCCAGCAGACGACTGTAGTATTCATTCGATCGTCTGACGAGAGGTAGTGGACCCGAGATGAAAATTTTTGCAGACGTTGGAAAGTTCAATATGACGGCTGAAAGTGGCGTCACACCACCGAAATAAGTATGTACATTGGTTTCGGTTAGCGCAGGGAAGCCGCCTACCAAATTTCGTGAAGATGGGGCCATGAATAAGAAAGTTCAATATGGTAGACGTTGTTGACCTATATGACCGTTACGCGTAGAATTTCGAAATGAAACCTGCTTAACTTTTGTAAGTAAGCTGTAAGGAATGAGCCTGCCAAATTTCAGCCTTCTACCTACACGGGAAGTTGGAGAATGAGTGAGTGAGTGAGTGAGTGAGTGAGGGCTTTGCCTTTTATTAGTATAGATTCTCCACTTAACTAGCTCGCCTTTTATTAGCAACATTTACAGGAGCTAGAGACAATCAAATTTTACCTCAAACTTTTTGCCAAGCATTAACCACCGTCTCTCCTAAACAAAATAAGGACTTATTACAATGTGCATCATACAGATCAATTTCACTTTTGAATAATGATGTTAAAATACTCAAAAAAAATCATAGCTAGAAGGATGGAGAAAGTACTGTCTTCGATAATATCACAAGATCAAACTGGATTTATCAAAGGTCGACACTTATCTTCCAATCTTCGACGCCTTTTTAATGCAATATACTCACCAATAAAGTCAAACATCCCAGAAATATTATTATCACTGGATGCAGAAAAAGCATTTGACATGATTGAATGGAAATACCTTTTCACTACATTAGAGAAATTTGGGTTTGGCCTGAACATTTGTGCATGGATCAAACTACTATATACCAATCCAGAAGCTGCAGTCTGTATTAACAACATTTGCTCAGACTACTTTAAATTAGTGGTACCAGACAAGGATGTCCCTTGTCACCACTGCTATTTGCAATCGCCATTGAACCACTGGCGGTTCACTGTCGAAATGCTTATCAAATAAAGGGGATTATCAGAGAGGGACTGGAACAGAAATTTTCTCTATATGCAGATGATATGGTACTGTATATATCAGACCCACAAAATTCTGTGCCTGCAGTCTTAACAGCACTCACAGAATTTCAAAAGATCTCTGGTCTCAGAATTAATTTGAATAAAAGTGTACTCTTTCCAGTGAATTCTCAAGCATATAATATTAGATTAGACACCCTACCTTTTATCATTGCAGATCAGTTTAAATACCTAGGGGTTAACATCACAAGTAAACACAAAGCTCTTTATCAACAAAATTTTGCCATCTGTATGGAAAAAATTAAGCAAGACTTGCATAGATGGTCAACCCTTCATCTCACTCTAGCTGGAAGAATTAACGTTGTTAAGATGAATATTCTTCCTAAGCTTCTTTTTTATTTCAAAACATTCCAATATACATTAATAAATCATTTTTTAAGCAATTAGATTCAACAATAACCTTATTTATTTGGAACTCAAAACATACACGTATCCAAAGAGCAACCCTACAAAGACCTAAGGCAGAAGGTGGCATGGCTCTACCTAACTTTCAGTTTTACTACTGGGCAGCAAACATACAAGCTATAAAAACCTGGACACAAAGATGAACATACACAGGCTTGGTCCACAATAGAAGTAAAATCCTGCAGTACTTCTTTATATTCCCTGCTCTGTGCCCCAACAAATGTAAGTTATCGCCATTTTACTAATAATCCATTAGGCTTCACTCACTCAGAATATGGAACCAATGTAGAAAGCATTTTAAGATGGAGAATCTTTTATCTGTGGCACCTCTGCAAGAGAACCACCTCTTTCAACCCTCGCAAACATATGCAGTTTTAATATCTAGAAAAGATTTGGGATTAATTGCTTAGAGATCTTTATATAGACAACATTGTTGCATCCTATGAACAATTACAATCCAAATTTAACTTTCCAGCTACACATTTCTTTCACTATCTTCAAATTAGGAATTTTGTTAAACAGAACCTGCCCATTTTCCTCATCTTGCACCCTCCTCCAGGCTGGAAAAAATATTGCTCAATTTCAAGGACTTAGACACCATCTCTGCAATATATAAAATTATTTTACAGTCCCTCCCTATCAAAGATCCAAGAGGACAATGGGAAAAAGATCTTTTAATCAATATATCAGAAAAGGAGTGGAAGGTAGCAATGCAGAGAATTCACTCAAGCTCCATTTGTGCAAAGTATGCAATTATTCAACGCAAAATTATATATTGAGCACATCTGTCTCGCTTAAAACTGTCCAAAATGTTCACAGGTCAAGATCCAACCTGTGAACGCTGCAATCAAGTCCTAGCTTCACTGGGTCACATGTTTTGGGCCTGCAGCAAATTAACATCATTTTGGACCAAAATTTTTAAGTGCCTTTCAGACAGCCTTGGTGTCACAATCCCTCCTAACCCATTAACAGCTGTGTTTGGTGTTCTTCCAGATGGGCTTAAAGTGGAGAAGGACAAACAAACTGTGATTGCATTCACTACACTATTGGCACGCAGACCTATTTTGCTAAACTGGAAGAATCCGAACTCTCCTCTTTTAAGTCAGTGGGAAACCGATGTTTTATACTATTTGAAATTGGAAAAAATCAAATTCTCAGGTACAGACTTTTTTCAAAACCTGGCAGGATCTAATCAACAATATTTTAGAATAAGTTCTTAAAGCACCAAGGAAGCAGCTCTTTCCGCATTTCTTTTTCTTCTCCATTCATCTCTATTGCCCTTTTAAACTAATCAATTTAGGTATGTTTACAAGCTTTAAGTTTTACCATGCTCTCTTTCTTAGGGGTGAGGGTTAAGTTGTTTTCATCCGATTTTTTTTTTTGTAAAAATTGATTATTTCTATGGAATGATTACAATTATATTAATAAAATAAAAAAAAAAATTCAATTGCATCATCAAAAAATTGACTTGAGTAAACCGGGGCACCAGCGAGCCCCAAACCTCAAAACAATCACACAAATGCAGTACCAAGTTCAAATAAAATGGATGTTTATTAACCCCAAAGAAGTAACCAAAACACACTAATCTCTCTCACAATCTCTTCACAATTCCTCTCCTTTCACCAATGCACTGCCCTCCTCCTATTAAGTGATGCCTTCCTTCCTCCTAGTTCCAACTAGTCTGGATAAGGGAGTGCTGTCCCTATTATTGTCCCTATGCTGTCCTGGGAGTACTTATAGTGTCAGGATTGCTTCCTGTTGGAAGTACTTCTGGGTCATATGGAAGTCCAACAAAACATGAAGCACATCTCCCTGGAGTGCCCTCTTGTGGCACCTGTAGACCCCAGAAGGGCTGGGTACCAATATCCAGGGCCGCTTCTATCTCTGTATCTCTGTATTTCCCTCTGCAGTTCGGATACCAGGGGCCTCATGTATAAACGGTGCGTACGCACAGAAATGTTGCGTAAGAACTTTTCCACGTTCAAATCGCGATGTATAAAACCTACACTTGGCGTAAAGCCACGCACTTTTCCACGGTACCTCATGCCTTGTCGTACGCAAGTTCCCACGCTCGGTTTTGCATACTGGCGGCACCCAGCGTCAAAGCAGTGCTACTGTTCCTGTGTGGTTACTCATTATTTTCCTGACGCGGCTTTATAAATACACTGAAACTAACCGCATATTGTTTATTATTGTAACGCATCTGATTGTAATTAACTTGTAACAATATAATGGTCCAGGGAATAGCCATAGTATTCCAAATACCATAACTGCTTTAGCGTTGTTACTCTCACTGCACCTTCTTCTTTCAGCTGCTCCCGTTAGGAGTTGCCACAGCGGATCATCTTTTTCCATATTACTCTCACTGCAGCACTCGGAGTATTTATATCACTGTATCTGAGTGTGAATCACAGCAGCAGCTGATCGGAAAGAGAATTATCGGTATACAGCATCAGGCACACGCTACCTCAGCCACGGCAAAACGTTTTAAAGCCTTTCCTGTACAGACCTCGCAGTTCAGAAAAAGTTTCATCCCAAGAACTATAAACGCACTCAATCACTGCTCCTTGTAGAACTGTTTGTACTTATAAGTACAATCACCCCACTGTAAACTTGTACTACAGTTATAATATTGCACAACCTGAGCCACTTTATAAAGTGTGTATTTACATATGATGACAATATCATTTTTAAGATGAAATGCAGCAAAATATGTTTATTATATTATACAGGTAAAACTTTAACTTCATTTAAATAATCTATATTCTTCACTGGGACTGGCGTGAAGGATAGAATAATTAAACATGTACTACGAAAATATTTTAATGTTCCTTAAACTTTTTAAAGAATCAGTGCTCTATGTTTACAGATGGCTTAACATCTATTACAGAGCTGATTGTGTGGCAATCGGTTACTTGGAGAAAGAAAAGCAAGAACTGCATGGGCGGCCACGTCAATATATATTGAATATAAAACAGAAAGAGAAAATAACGACACAGCTAAAAATGCAGCGGCAAATTTCGACAAAAGTTAAATGCTTGTGTCATGAGCACGAGGCGGCTAGTGTCTGCAACGGATGTGGCTATCCGCCCGGCATAAGCTACCTCACTGACATTGGCGGCTTAAGGAGCCACGATTCTTTTTCTGCCCAGTGCCACCATAAACCTAGAGCCGCCCCTGATACTGCTGCAATAAATAATTTCATCGATGGTCGTGCACAATCGCTGCGCTGTAAAACCCATGTTTAATAACGTGCTTTAACTCTTAATGATATCACGTATACATCTCAGTATTTTAGTTATTCAGAGAGCTGTAATATCACGAATGTAATGGATTATGTGTACAGTCGGAGGAAGAGAGCCGGTTTAAGAAGCAAGTAGTGATTCACACACATAGATCACATAGAAGATCAAATACAAAACAAAGCATTTAACGTGCTACTTTAATTACGATGTGATTTGAGAAACTGGTTAATTAAACGATTTTAAGATGAAGTTTATGATGTTCTACTTTAATGACAAAATAAACTATGTGATTAAAGTGGAAATTTCGAGATTGAAGTTGGCATTTCGTGCTTTTTTTCCCCACTGTGCCTTTTTTTTTCTCTGTACCCTAAAAAGCTTTCATATGACACTCAGACGGTAGGCTACGACTCGCCTTTTCACGGTGACTGATATTTGAGCTTTCAAGTTTCTCCAACACGCTATGTCACTCGATCAACTTCCTTTTGTTGATTATACCACGGTTTAATTAAACAAATAGTATATTTTTCCTTTGCCTCCACTTGGTATTCGCTGAAATTCTTATATTTTCCCCCGTGCTTTTCCCATTGTCTTTTCACAGAAGGCTGAGCTTAAGGGTGATTTACAGTATATTGATTTGCATATTCAAAGAGGCGTAATTCTGGGAGGAGTTGGGGCGTTACCTAAAGCGCGTGCACGAGCGTTAGTTTTCACGCTGATCAGGATTTATGTAGCGGGAGAACGTGGAAGTTGGAGTACGCACAGATTCCTGCATCTGGATTTTTCTGTGCGTAAGCACATTTCGGCTTTTGTGCTTACGCCATGTTATAGTGCGAGTTCTACGCACGGCGTTATACATGAGGCCCCAGGAGAAGGTGGGAGCGGAGGATGCCATCATCTATATGCTACAACGATCCCTCTCCCACCTGGACAGAGGCAGTGGTGCTGTAAGAATTATGTTTTTGGACTTCTCTAGCGCCTTTAACACCATCCAAACTCTGCTCCTTAGGGACAAGCTGACTGAGATGGGAGTAGACTCACACCTGGTGGCATGGATCGTGGACTATCTTACAGACAGACCTCAGTATGTGCGTCACGGGAACGCAGGTCTGACATTGCGGTCAGCAACACAGGAGTGCCGCAGGGGACTGTACTTTCTCCGGTCCTGTTCAGCCTATATACATTAGACTTCCAATACGATTCGGAATCCTGCCACGTGCAAAAGTTCGCTGATGACACTGCTATCGTGGGCTGCATCAGGAGTGGGCAGGAGGAGGAGTACAGGAAGCTAATCAAAGACTTTGTTAAATGGTGTGACTCAAGCCACTTACACGTGAACACCACCAAGACCAAGGAACTGGTGGTGGCTTTTAGTAGGACCAGGCCCCTCATGGACCCTGTGATCATCAGAGGTGACTGTGTGCAGAGGGTACAGACCTATAAATACCTGGGAGTACAGCTTGATAACAAATTGGACTGGTCTGCCAATACTGATGCTCTGTGTAAGAAAGGTCAGAGCCGACTATACTTCCTTAGAAGGTTGTCGTCCTTCAACATCTGCAATAAGATGCTGCAGATGTTCTACCAGGCGGTTGTGGCGAGTGCTCTCTTCTACGCGGTGGTGTGCTGGGGAGGCAGCATAAAGAAGAAGAATGTCTCATGCCTGGACAAACTTGTAAGGAAGGCAGGCTCTATCTATACTAATAAAAGGCAAAGCCCTCACTGACTGACTCACTCACTCACTCACTCACTCATCACTAATTCTCCAACTTCCCGTGTAGGTGGAAGGCTGAAATTTGGCAGGCTCATTCCTTACAGCTTACTTACAAAAGTTAAGCAGGTTTCATTTCGAAATTCTACGCGTAACGGTTATAACGGTTAACAACGTTCACCATGTTGAACTTTCTTATTTATGGCCCCATCTTCACGAAATTTGGTAGGTGGCTTCCCTGTGCTAACCAAAACCGATGTACGTATTTATTTCAGTGGTGTGATGCCACTGTCGGCCGCCATATTGAACTTTTCAACGGTCTTTGTTACTTATGGGCCCATCTTCAAGAAATTTGGTACGCGGGTTCCCAACGCTAACTGAATCCTACTTACGTACATATATACGTCAATAGCCTGCAGCTTGGTCACTGTGTGAGGCGCCGTTGGGTCCCCCATCCCAAAACCTCCCACGTTGTTGGCTGCCTGCCTATATAAGGCAGTCCATCGCTCTACATTCCCTTCCTTGCTTCGCCACGGGATTCAAGTCTCCATGCTGATAACTACAGCCTTTTTATTTACTCCACGGCTCCTCCGCTGTTTTTTTGTTCGTTTATTACGATTATAGTTATTGTTTAGGTATTTTAGACTTACTTTACATTGTTCAGGTACCCATTTCCTTTATCATTCCAACCGTATCCCCATTAACATGACTCTCAAAAGCTGGATGTGAAGTTATCGATGAAACTGGTGGTATGCTTACAACGCTTGACAGATGCCGAATGTCACTTCAACACAAGTCCTGCAAATACTGTCGTAATTGAAACAAACCACGAAACTCAAACCGATTATGACAGCAGCAATCCAAGCTGTGAGATTTGAAACAAGATTACTGTTCACATGGCCAACTGTACGTTGCATGCTCAAGAGTAAGCTCAGCGCACAGCTTGGTCATATTACATCCAGAGGGCCGAACTCAAAATGTGGTATACAAAGAGATCCTTAACAAATAATTATTGGTATATTTTCTCTCAGTTTAAAAAGGTTTAATTTTCTTCTTAATAAAAATGTTAAGGCAGTACTTTGTCAGCTAAGCTGGTATTTTGCTAGTGTATATATATATATACTAATAAAAGGCAAAGCCCTCACTCACTCACTCACTGAATGGTTCACTCACTTATCACTAATTCTCCAACTTCCCGTGTAGGTAGAAGGCTGAAATTAGGCAGGCTCATTCCTTACAGCTTACTTACAAAAGTTGGACAGGTTTCATTTCGAAATTCTTCGTGTAATGGTCATAACTGGAACCTATTTTTTTGTCCATATACTATAATAGACTTCTGCTCGATGCCCGTGGCCACGTAATTTAGTGCCTGCCCATATAAGGCCGTCCGTCAACGGCAATCCAATAGAAACACTGCCGCTAAATATTCATGGGTGAAGGACTGTGCTTATGCAGAGGAAGATCAGATGGTCAGGGTGGTGTTTGGCACAAACTCAGCGAAACTGTGAGAGAAACTTTTAAGTGCCGGGTCTTAGCTAACATTAAATACAGCCGTGGACATAGCACGAGATGGCACCAGCACAGCTGGGAACCTTAGATGCATGTACACCAAGCGGCTCACATGAAATGACGCAGTGCACAGACAAAAAGCAACAGTTCCAAATAGTGCTGAACAAAAACCGAATTACACAATTGAGAAGGCAGCAAAAAAATATGAAGCGTGTGATACATACAAGCATATTCATAAGTGCAGCTACTGCGAAAACAAAGCACACGGTGGAAAAGGTCAATGTCCCGCTAAAGGAACACAATGTAAAAAAAAAAAACCTGTGCATGCAGTATGTCATGTCTCAGATAAAAAGGAAGACGAGCTGTTTATTGATGCAGTAAGAAACGAATCGTTGAATGAAACCTGTTATCTTTACAATGATTGACAAACACGGAATGTAACTTGAACACAAAACATCCTACAAATACGAACCTGATTGAAAGAAATAATGATAATCAAATCCTTGATGACAGCAACACTCATAACACTCACAAAACAATTACTGTATATTGACAATCATCTTACGTTATTTTTAAAATGTTCCCTTTTCTTTTTCATAACTTCTTTAACACACTACTTCTCCGCTCCGAAGCGCGGGTGTATTATATATATATATATATATATATATATATATATATATATATATATATATATATATATATATATATATATATATATATATATATAAACTGCTCAAAAAAATAAAGGAACACTTTGAAAACACATCAGATCTCAATGGGAAAAAGAAATCCTCCTGGATATCTATACTGATATAGACTGGGTAATGTGTTAGGAACGAAAGGATGCCACATCGTTGATGGAAATGAAAATGATCAACCTACAGAGCCCTGAATTCAAAGACGCCCCAAAAATCAAAGTGAAAAAATTATGTGGCAGGCTAGTCCATTTTGCTAAAATTTAATTGCAGCAACTCAAAACTGTACGCAGCACTTTCTATGGCCCCTGTGTTCTTGTATACATGCCTGACAACATCAGTGCATGCTTCTAATGAGATGACAGATGGTGTTGTGGGGGATCTCCTCCCAGATCTGGACCAGGGCATCACTGAGCTAATGGACAGTCTGAGGTGCAACCTGGTGGCATTGGATGGACCAAAACATAATGTCCCAGAGGTGTCCTATTGGATTTAGGTCAGGAAAGTGTGTGGCCAGTCAATGGTATCAATTCCTTCATCCTCCAGGAACTGCCTGCATACTCTCACCACATGAGGCCAGGAATTGTCGTGCACCAGGAGCCACTGTACCAGCATAGGGTCTGACAATGGGTCCAAGGATTTCATCCTGATACCTAATGGCAGCCAAGGTGCCTTTGTCAAGCCTGTAGCGGTCTGTGTGACCCTCCATGGATATGCCTCCCCAGACAATCATTAACCCACCACCAGACTGCTCATGCTGAATGATGTTACAGGCAGCATAATGTTCTCCATGGCTTCTTCAGACCCTTTCACTTCTGTCACGTGCTCAGGGTGAACCTGCTCTCATCTGTAAAAAGCATAGGGCACCAGCGGTGCATCTGCCAATTCTGGTATTCTATGGCGAATGCCAATCGACCTGCATGCTGCTGGGCAGTGAGCTCAGGGCCCATTAGAGAACATGGGGCCCTTGGGTCACTCTCATGAAGTCTTTCTGGTTGTTTGGTCAGAGACATTCACACCAGTGGCCTGCTGGAGGTCATTTTGTAGGGCTCTGGCAGTGCTCATCCTGTTCCTCCTTGCCCAAAGGAGCAGATACAGGTCCTGCTGATGGGTTATGGACCTTCTATGGCCCTCTCCAGCTCTCCTAGAGTAACTGCTTGTCTCCTAGAATCTCCTCCATGCCCTTGAGACTGTGCAGGGAGACACAGCAAACCTTCTGGCAATGACACGTATTGATGTGCCATCCTGAGAAGTTGGACTACCTGTGCAACCTCTGTAGGGTCCAGGTATCGCCTCCTGCTACCAGTAGTGACACTGACTGTAGCCAAATGCAAAACTAGTGAAGAAACAGTCAGAAAAGATGAGGAGGGAAAATGTCAGTGGCCTCCACCTGTTAAACCATTCCTGTTTTGGGGGTCATCTCATTGTTGCCCCTCTAGTGCATCTGTTGTTAATTTCATTAATACCACAGCAGCTGAAACTGATTAACAACCCCCTCTGCTACTTAACTGACCAGGTTAATATCCCATAAGTTTCACTGACTTTATGCTATGTGTTCCTTTAATTCTTTTGAGCAGTATATACAGTATATATATATATTTATATATATATATATATATATATAGTGAAGTATAATGGCCCGGACACACACAGGCAGACACTGGTTTAGCCATCACCACACATTTATTTACAAATATATAACAAAGTCAAGTGCACCGCCACCAAACCCCCCAAAGTCTAGGCTCTCAATAGCCACTGTCTTGAAACACAACACACTCGGGCCTCTCCTCGCCTCCTCTGCCTCGACCTTGTCTTCCTCCTCACCCGACTCCAGCCTTGATTGCAGGGCGGTGGCTCCTTAAGTAGGTAGCTGAATGGTGACTACACCCAGCCACCTGCGACAATATATACCCCAATCTACATACTCTCAAATAGACAAACCACACACCATGGCGCAATGGTAGAGGCTTCGCCTCTAGCGCCGATGTCCGAGGTTCGATTACCGAGAGGGGGTGCACTGAGTATGTACGCGCGCTTCCCGATTCATTTTACCCTTCCATCCCCTTGGTTTGAGACGTATGAAAAAATATGCGGTTAACGCAGAAAGACAGATCACCAATTGAAGCTTTAGGAATAATGGATACAAAGCACGTTCCTAAGACTGATCAGAGGCAAATTTCATTTCAAAAGACTACCCGCCGGAAGCCTTGATAAAAGCGTGGTTTTGTGCAAACTGTCCAAATACGAACCTGATTGAAAGAAATTATAATCAAATCCTTGATGACAGCAACACTCATAACAGTCACAAAACTATTACACTCACAATCATGTTACGTTATTGTTAAAATGTTTCCTTTTCTTAACACAAGCACAGCTGAGAAGCTTCGATGCATGTACTCCATAACGTGTTAAAAAAAGTAACGCATTTAATCACACTTTCAATTCCAAGCAAAGGGGAACTTTTGCCAATGCATCATTTCCTGGTAAATCGATTACTTTGATGCACACATCAGAGCTACAAAAATGTTAGAGTCGGAATAAAGTGCGTTCCTACGACTGATTGGAGGAAAATTTCATTTCAAAAGACTACCCGATGGAAGCCTTGATAAAACCATGGTTTTGTGCACACTGAAAAGCAAGCAAAATTAGATGCATTACAGAAAGCGGACTTTGTGGCTCTTACTGGGGAACATTGGACTTCCGTGACCGTTATTAATTTTAATTACATCTAATTACAAAATGTTCAATGATCACACTGTTTTAGCCTAATGTACAAAATAATTTTGGCTAAGGTTACTCTGAGTTTAAAGGTGAAACCGGTCAAATTACCTTTTATGTTTCTGCCTTATTTTTTAAGAAGAAAAACTGCAGTTTATGTTGAAATTTTTGTTATTATTATTAAAAGACAATACCATTCTGAAAATGTAGTTAAAGTACTTAAAATACCACTTTATTTTTAAGTCTGCCTAATTTTAGCCAGGGATGATATTTTTGTTTCTGTTTTGAATTGAAATGCAGTTTAAAAGCATTTTTTTTTTCAGAAATTAAAAGAGCTTGAGTTTACAATATTCATGTCCATGTCTATTATTTGATTCTGTCGCCCACTAAAACCCTTTTAAATTAAAAAAAAAAACATTTGCGATTTGGGGCAAATTTTCATGTGTGATTACATACGATTAATCAAGATTAATTATTACACAGCCTCTAATTAATTAGATTTTTTTTTATATTATATATATATATATATATATATATATATATATATACATACATACATACAATACAGGCCAAAAGTTTGGACACACCTCCTCATTCAATGTATTTTCTTTATTTTCATGACCATTTACATTGGTAGATTCTCACTGAAGGCATCAAAACTATGAATGAACACATGTGGAGTTATGTACTTAACAAAAAAAGGTGAAATAACTGAAAACATGTTTTATATTCTAGTTTCTTCAAAATAGCCACCCTTTGCTCTGATTACTGCTTTGCACACTCTTGGCATTCTCTCGATGAGCTTCAACAGGTAGTCACCTGAAATAAAACCATTTATTTCAGGTTAACAATGGCTGACACCAATACTGGTAGCTAACAGGGTGCTGACGGAAATTGGACTACTGTTGTCTGAAGGAGAAAAAGAGGGGGAAGTGTGTCCGGTGGCAGGAAGACAGGAGGAAAGTGTAAGTCGGGGTAGGAACTTTGAATGTTAGCAGTATGACTGGTAAAGGGAGAGAGTTAGCCGATATGATGGAGAGAAGGAAGGTTGACATATTGTTTGTGAAAGGGACCAGATGTATAGGGAATAAGGCCAGGCATATTGCAGATGGATTCAAATTGTTCTCCCATGGCGTGCATGGGAAGAGAAATGGGGTAAGGGTTATCTTGAAAGAACAGCGAGATAGTGGTGATTGGAGCAGATTTCAAAGGACAAGCTGGTGAAGGGAACAGAGGGGATGAGGAAGTAGTTGGTAATTATTCTGTTAAAGAGAGAAATGCAGAATGTCAGATGACTGAGGATTTTGTGAAAAGGATGTACATGACTGTGGTAGATACATATTTTAAGGAGAGGGAGGAACACAGGGTGACGTACAAGATTGGGGGAAGATGCACACAGGTGGATTATATGCTATACAGGGTCAATATGAAGGAGACTGGAGACTGTAAAGTGATGGGAGGAGAAAGCAGAGTTAGGGAGCATAGGATGGTGGTCTGAGCCAAGGATCAAATGGTGGAAGCTGAAAAAGGAAAACTGTAATGTGGAGTTCAAAGTGAAGGTAAACAGGCACTAGGCCTAAGTGAAAAGTTACAAGATAGCTGGGCAACTACAGTGGAAGTGGCAATGGAGACAGCTAGATTTGTGCTTGGCATAAGGAGATATGGCATAAGGTGAAAAGAGGGGTGCCAAAGGTTAAAGATAAGGTGTATGATAAGTTGCATGAAAAGCTGGACACTAAGGAGGGAGAAAAGGACCTGCACCGAAACAGAGAAACCAAACAGGGAAGGATGTGTAGCAGGTTAGGGTGATAAAGGATAAAAATGGAAACATACTCACAAGCGAAGACAGTATGCTGAGCTGATGGAAGGAGTACTTTGAGAAGCTGATGAATGAAGAAAATAAGAAAGATAGAAGGTTGCATGATTTGGAGATAGTGAATCAGGTAGTTTAACGGATTAGCAAGGAGGAAGTAAGGACAGCTTTGAAGAGGCTGAAGAATGGGAAGGCTGTTGGCCCAAATGACACACCCTTGGAAGCATGGGGCTGTTTAGGAGAGACGGCAGTAGTGTTTTTAACCAGATTGTTTAATGCAATCTAGGAAAGTGGCAGGATGCCTGAGGAGTGGAGACGTGTAGTGGTACCAATATTTAAGAATAAGAATGATGTGCAGAGCTGTAGTAACTACAGGGGTATAAAATTGATCAGCCATATGGGAAAGAAAAGTGGAATTTTGGTTAAGAATGATGATTAGTGGGCAGCAGTATGGTTCTGTGACTGGAAAGAGCACTACAAATGCGATGTTTGGTCTGAGGGTGTGGAAAGAGAAATATATAGAAGGCCAGAAGGAGTTGCAGTGTGTCTTTGTGGACTTTAAGAAATAATATGACAGGGTGTCTACAGAGACGTTGTGGTAGTATGAGGAAGTCTGGAGCGGCAGAAAAGTATGTAAAAGTGAAACAGGATATGTACAAGGGAATTGTGACAGTGGTGAGGACAGCAGTGGGAGTGATGGATGCATTTAAGGTGGAGGAGGGATTACATCAGGGATCTGCTCTGAGCCTTTTCTTATTTGCAATGGTAATGGACAGGTTGACAGACAAGATTAGACAGGTGTCCCGGTGGACAAGATGTTTGCGGATGACATTGTGATCTGTAACAATAGAACATTCGAACAAGCTAGACAAGCACAGATCAATCACCCCAACATAGCTTGTCAGTCATGTCTACCTAATTCTTCTAAAAAAACATCAAGTCTCATTTTGAAAGTCCTTAAAGCCTTACTGTCTATCACACTACTTGGTAGCTTATTTCAAGTGTTCTCTATGTGAAGAAAAACCTCCTAATGTTTGAATGTTTGTGCGAACTTTACCCTTAACAAGTTTCCAACTCTGTCCCCATGTTCTTGATGAACTCATTTTAAAATAAAAGTCTTGATCCACTGTACTAATTCCCTTCATAATTTTAAAAACTTCACTCATGTAACCTCTTAATCTTCTTTTGATTAAACAGAAAAGGCTCAGCTCTTTTAATCTTTCTTCATAATTCATCCCCTTTAGTCCTAGCTTCTAATGAGATGACAGATGGTGTTGTGGGGTATCTCCTCCCAGATCTGGACCAGGGCATCACTGAGCTCCTGGACAGTCTGAGGTGCAACCTGGTGGCATTGGATGGACCAAAACATAATGTCCCAGAGGTGTTCTATTGGATTTAGGTCAGGAAAGTGTGGTGGCCAGTCAATGGTATCAATTCCTTCATCCTCCAGGAACTGCCTGCATACTCTCACCACATGAGGCCAGGAATTGTCGTGCACCAGGAGCCACTGTACCAGCACAGGGTCTGACAATGGGTCCAAGGATTTCATCCTGATACCTAATGGCAGCCAAGGTGCCTTTGTCAAGCCTGTAGCGGTCTGTGTGACCCTCCATGGATATGCCTCCCCAGACAATCATTAACCCACCACCAAACTGCTCATGCTGAATGATGTTACAGGCAGCATAATGTTCATCTGTAAAAAACATAGGGCACCAGTGGTGCATCTGCCAATTCTGGTATTCTATGGCGAATGCCAATCGAGCTGCATGCTGCTGGGCAGTGAGCTCAGGGCCCATTAGAGGACATGGGGCCCTTGGGTCACCCTCATGAAGTCTTTCTGGTTGTTTGGTCAGAGACATTCGCACCAGTGGCCTGCTGGAGGTCATTTTGTAGGGCTCTGGCAGTGCTCATCCTGTTCCTCCTTGCCCAAAGGAGCAGATACTGGTCCTGCTGATGGGTTATGGACCTTCTATGGCCCTCTCCAGCTCTCCTAGAGTAACTGTTTGTCTCCTAGAATCTCCTCCATGCCCTTGAGACTGTGCAGGGAAGTTGGACTACCTGTGCAACCTCTGTAGGGTCCAGGTATCACCTCATGGTACCAGTAGTGACACTGACTGTAGCCAAATGCAAAACTAGTGAAGAAACAGTCAGAAAAGATGAAGATGGAAAAATGTCAGTGGCCTCCACCTGTTAAACCATTCCTGTTTTGGGGGTCATCTCATTGTTGCCCCTCTAGTGCATCTGTTGTTAATTTCATCAACACCACAGCAGCTGAAACTGATTAACAACCCCCTCTGCTACTTAACTGACCAGATTAATATCCCATAAGTTTCATTGACTTTATGCTATACTCTGATTAAAAAGTGTTCCTTTGATTCTTTTGAGCAGTATATTTTCTGGGCCTGGTGATTTGTTTGATTTCAGCCTATTTAATCTGAGCAATACTTCTCCCTCTACAATTTCCAAATTAGGGTTAAACCTGGCCGGTCCTAAACTCCCTGCCCCCCATTCCTTAGTTTAAACAATTCTCGTCTAGCCTACTCATATGCCCCTTAAATTCATTGGTGCCCCTTTGGTTCAGATGTAATCCGACGTGGCAGAACAGGTGACAGACAGGTACTAGCAAGAGTGAAAGGAAAGGTTTACAAGACAGTAGAGAGACCAGCTATGGAGGTGGCAGATTTAAAGATGTTAAGATTTGCATTGGGTGTAATAAGGATGGACAGGAGTAGAAATGAGTACATGAGATGGTCAGCTCAGTTTGGAGACAAAGCTAGAGAGGCAAGATTGCATTGGTTTGGACACATGCACAGAAGAGATGCTGGGTATATTGGGAGAAGGGTGCTAAGGATACTGTTGCCAAGCAAGAGGAAAAAAGGAAGGCCCAAGTGGAGGTTTATGGATGTGGTGAGAGGGGACATGCAGGTGGTGCGTGTGACAGAGCAAAATGCAGAGGACAGGAAAATATGGAAAAAAATGATCTGCTGTGGCAACCCCTAACAGAAGCAGCCAAAAGATGAAGAAGAATAAAATTCCAATGCACATTTGACCAAAAAGCACTATATTAGCACTGTTCTGAAATATACCCTGTACAGAGTCTGTAAAATATGACATCACAAAATATAACAGGTACTGATGAGCAAAAGAGCAGAGCTTCTTATCAAATACAGTTTGGCTAAATCAATGATAAAATTTATTGTTCATTCAATTTCACAAACATGAAAAGTTTTTTTTTAAGTATTCACATTTTTTTCAGGAAAGAAAGAAACACACGGCACCTGCAGGGTTTAGAAACACTGTACACCCCTTTTGGACCCGTATTTTTTTCTGGAAAGGGTCCAAAAACTGTATTTTGAAAATTCAACATGGCTAAACACAATTCACAATAAGACAAAAAGATTTATGTTCAGAAAAATGATGTAATACAAATTAAGTGAGAACAAAATGCTATAGCTTCAGTCTTATATGAGATCCAGTTTTTGCAAGTGATATTTAAACTGTGTCGCAGATGAGATGAAAACACAATGGGTAAAAGGGGTTTTACATATACTGTACTAAATACTTTTCTTCCTGGGTTAATTCCACAAATTTCAGTGGTCATGAAACATCATAGTTTTGCAATTTTAGCATTATTTTGCAATTTGCTTGAACAGCTGGCTTGTCACTAATAATAGGCAAAAAGTACGACCCCCTCCACAAACCAGGTTCCACAATTGATATGGGGAAAAGCTATCGGTCTTTAGGACAAAGAAGATTTCAGAAAGTTTAAAAACAGAAGAAAGAATGTTTCTCTCCACACCTCGTGTTTGGCTTTTATGTCAATTTTTTTTTTGTCATTTTAAAATTAACACCTTTTAAAGAGATGTACTGTTATCTAATATTAATTTTATTATATAAAACACTAAATTTTACAGCAGATTGGTTTTTCCAAAATCATTTATTAAAATAATACTCTACCCTCAAAAATGATATTTTTTTTTATTTGTTACCTACCCTACGTTGGTTGTAGAAATGGCTGGGAAAAATTCATAACAGATCTAAGAAAGTTTCTCATATAATGGGATACTGCTTAGGACCAAACCGGACATTTGCTGGGCAACTGCAAACAATATTAAAATGTTCATAAAAAATCTAAAGTTATTCATATCTCATAATTTGTCAGTTTTCCAGTCTTATGCACCCAACGTCTAAAACATTTATTTTACAGTAGTGCACACAATTGTGTGTAGAAGCAAATCTGAGCTTTTGAATTAAAGCTAGAACTCTTGTGCAATGAGAAATGTCATGATGAAATAATAATAACTAGTATTATTAGAGCAAGGAGGTCATATACAAAAAGAAGCAATATTGAGGATCAATTCTGAGAAATGATAGACAGATAGATAGATATTTGTATGTGCAAGAGGAAATTTAGGTTTAACAGAAGCTCAGTATAAAAATTAAATATTATAGGGTGCTTTCATAGGGGGATTCATATCTACCACTAACTCCACCCCTAGTAATGTAAAGTGAAAAGCCACAAAAATCAAAAGACATATTAATAAATAAACAGTGGTCTCAAGTCATAAGAACTTTCGTTATATTTATGTTTAAGTGAAGATATTACTAAAACTTAATATGTAGAGAGATAACTCACATTGGCATTTACAGTATATTGGCTTTAATTAAATGAAAGCAGCAGGAAATTACGTTACCATCTGCAATTCAGCAAATCAGCCATCTAAACAAAGTATACAAGATGCAGTTCTGCCAAAATCAAAATATTCTACAATGGAAAAAAGTGTTAACAAAACTGCTAAATTGCCAACTACTTGAATACAGTATACTGTTACTCAGTTAAAAAAACATGCAGCAAAAAATGATTTCACATCACAACAAAGAATCTACTTTAAAATGATGTAATACAAGCTGTCAATAAAGCTCTGTGGCATTTGTTATTCAGCTACTCTTTTATTTTTACTATCGTTCTCGTATTTGTATGGCGTGGTAACTACCACTTGATTTATAATTTACCTTTGAAAGGATTTATCTGGTTTCTCTTTTACGTCTTCACATACTTCCATCTCTTTTTTTTTTTCATACCATAACCACATACGAATTCTCATTCACACCAGGCCAATACAAATTAGCCAGTTAACATAACCTGTTCGTCTACTGAAGGAGAGAGCAAATCAGGGCGCCAACTAGAAATTCACACAGATACATGGAAAATGTGCAAACTCCATCAAGACCGTGGAACAGACACAGTCTACAGCTAATTACCTCATTCCGCACTTTTATTTTATTTGGATAAAAACATTCAATAATAAGATAAATAAATAGGGTTAATTGATCACCATTTATATGATGCCTCATCTAGGGGTAGTTCCCAATGGAGATTGCCTCCAGCCTAGGAAACTCGAAAAAACTGAATAACTAAAAAAATTAACTTTAATCAGATGGGAAACATGAAGGCCCACGCGCTCTAGCACGTGCCATAATAATGTTCTCAATCAAGCACATACACGCTCACGATTTAAAGACCATTTTCACGCAGTTAAAACATGAATAATCTGTAACAGATGAGCTTATTTGTTTGAGTGTTTATTGTGTTCAATGGTTTAATTGGAAGGTGAGAATCAGAGTTGCTGCGCTCAAGTGGCACTGACATAAAAGCTCGCTGAGTAACTAAAGTTAAGTACTCTTCATCAGTGAAGAACATCAAGTTTTGAACAGTGTCGGAGGAGCAAACGTATGAGGTTTTTTCTTTATTATTAAAATAACCACTGTCTTTTATTGTCTGTAATATATGAAGGGTGCTTTATTTTTAAGGAGGCGCTACCTGAAATGGCAAGAAGTGTGTTTATTTCGGTCCAGAAGCACATCGAAAAGAAGAAAGGAGTTTATTCTAGCCGAATTTATAAAGCTGTGAAGCAAGTAAGATTTTATGTGATGGCTGAATTGAGTCTTTTTTTTTTCTAGTCCACAAACCTGCGCCTTTTCTTCTACTCGTGCATTTTGTAGGGTTCTGGCATCACCGGCATTCTGGCGAAAACTACAAGCCATTCGGGCAATGACTACCTGCGCCTTGTAGCCTCTGAAGCCGCCCGTTTGGCCTTGGGGAACAAACGAAGAGCCATTACGTGTCGGGAAATACAGCGCGCTGCTCGAACCCTGGCACTTAAGGACGCCAAGTTGGATTCTGCAATTTAAATTTTAAATTTTGTGTGTGTGGTTTGTGTCCATATTTAAATAAAGCTTTTTATTTACTTACTCGTTAGTAGCTTTTTTTTTCCTCCTTCGGCTGTGTGCGCTCCATAGTGGGGAGAGTTGCAAATTAGTGTACTGCAGCAGGAACGTTCATCCTCGATGGGAAGGTGAAACTGAAAGGTCAACGGCGTAAGACCGGAGCAGTGCGCTTTAACTTTTTGTCGGGTTAAGTGTCCATGGAAAGCTTGCCCCACTATCAAACTAGTGCTGTGCGAATTTTTTTGTGATTCGGTTCAAAAATCTTAATTACTGATTGTGTTCACTTTAAAACCAACTGGCTATATTCTAGAATATTGCAACAACTTTAACCACCAAACAATATAGAAAGCAACAATTTTACACCTTTATTGAAATTTGACAACCAGACCAACCTGTGAGAGCCCTAAAATATTTGTAGTTTAAGATTACTCTTCCTTCTCTCATATCCCATCCTTTCTGAGGCAATCTGTCATATATAGTTCATTGGTGAACTGTGCCTCTTGTTTCTAGTTTGTGCACAAACATGCAATGGAAGAGTATACTGGTTCATTCAACCAGTTGGTATCCTGAGATGGTCCGAGTGAACTGATCAATGAGAGGTGCTTGGTGTCCTCTACCAAATCGGTCATTGGCTAGTTGTGTGTTTTTATTTTTTAATACGGAGTTGTATTTTTGCAACGATGGCTGCAATGTAAGTGAAGTTAAGCTGGAAGCTCCAGACTGTTGTGGAATGCTATATAAAACAAGATGCTGTGCCTGCCTTGAAGATTTGTTCTTTAATGTCAGTGGACAAGTACATTTGTCTAGAGACCAAATACAAAATGACTAGTTTGTTCTCTGCACATCACTACATTAGAATGACTTGGGTACACTCTCTGTGGCCTTGGGGGTTTGTTTTTTTAATATAGCCTTAATCCAGCTTTGCATCCATGTGCTTTTTGAATTATCTTGTGGTAGGCAAGAAAAATATACATTTGTGGTTTTCTTGTGAGGAAGGTTCCCTTGACCACCTGGGGCCATATTTATTAAACTTAAATACACAAAAAAAGCTGAAAAGCGTATGCAGCTTTTCACGCAAAAGCAAGGATTTTTAAAATAAAACTTGAAAGGGAAAGCTTGTGTATATTTGACCAATTTGTACACATTTTAAGTCTGGTACCTCATGTACTTGAACATTTTGGTGAAACTGTGAAATGCCAACACCCTTGATCAAGTAGAGAAATGCATCTAAATGACAACTCTCATGTAATTTTTTCTCAATTGCTTACAAACTATTACTAAACTTAAGTAAAAATCCCAAACTATACAGCCATCTACCAAATATTTTAATAAATGTAATAATTTAGCAATTCCAAAGTTGCAAACAGAGAGTCAAAATTGTTCACACATCAGTCATTGTCTTAGATAAAAGGGTCATGGGTCAGTTCATTTGATTTGGAACTAAGGATCAACCACTACAGAAAGAAAGATGAAGAGGACAGGGGAGGTAGAAGAGGGTAACAAGGAGACAAATGGTTTCAAAGGAAATTTGTGCCACTCTTGTTGGTGATGATCAATATGGTTATTGCCAACAATGCAATTCACTTGCAGTAGATACAACAGAAGGTTATTGAGGGCCAAGAATTTTTCTGAGGGATTGATGCAGTTACCATTTCCACAATTGACAGTTTTCTTTGAAAGAACAGGTTGATGATGAAACAGGATAATTGTGTTCCTTTTGAAAGAATCTCCAATGGAGTTATAAACCAACATTTGGAATATGTGCAGACATGATTTTGTTTTACTGTGTGAACTATCTGAGCATAGGTACAGTATGTATTACAGTACTATAGCACTATATCATGTAGAACAAAATGTATTTGTGACCTTTTTTGTATACTCTAGCCATGTGTTTAAGAGTAGTCATTTACTGTAGTCATCTTTGGTAGTGAAGCAAGACCCACTCCTCATTAGCTCATCTTTGATGAGGCAGGCTTCAACCTCACTAAAAAGAGGATGTGGGGGAGGAACATAATTGGCCAATGGGCCATTGTGAATGTCCCTGGCCAGTAAAGGGAGAATGTGACAGTGTGTGCCGCCATTAGCCAGAGAGGGCTCCTCCACCAGTATGCTATTAATGGTCCATACAACCCCATACATTTGTTGGCTTTCCTTGATGGTCTCCGAGATCACGTATACCAACTTGACCAGAACACCCATGCTATGTAGTAATTCTACACAATGTCAGCTTACACCGTGTTGCTCTGATTCATGACTGGTTCACCAACAACCCCCAATTCAGAATCATCTTTCTGCCTGCAAATTCTCCTTTCCTAAACCCTATACAGGAGTTTTTTTCCAGCGTGGCACTGGAAGGTCTATGACTGAAACCCCTACAATCATGTTCACCTCCCCCAGGTCATTGAGGAAGTTTCTTTGGACAGCATAGTTGATGCTTGCCAGGGATGTATAAGGCATCCAAGAGGTTTTTTCCCCCCACTGCCTGCCTTGGGCTTATATTGCATGTGATGTCAATGAGATTCTCTGGCCTGGCCCTGACCAAAGAAGGGATGCTGCAGGTGACTTAAGAATTCCATTTTCTTTACAATTCTTTATGTATTGTGTTGTACATTAATCATCTTCTACATTTGTTGTTTATATAGTATTCGTTATGTAAAGAGACAGTGGGGTGTGGGGGGCATAGGTAACAATGCTCATTGTAGTAACAGGCTTTTACAGTAGTCTTTTGCATTGATCTCAGCATGGGGGGTAAGCCTATGTTGCAGTGTATGTGTTTTGAGGGCCTTTGTGCAATGCCTGAAAGGTAAAGTTTGATTTTTATATAAGATTTCATTGTTTTGAGTAAATATTTGGTTTTGACCTGAAAGTTTGGAGTTGAGTGTGCAGTTATAAAATTGTGTTCAGAGTTTTGGGAAATAGAGCTTATTTTCAAAAAATGTGTCTAAACAATTGAAAAAAACTATAATATCACTGAGCGTTAATGAATATGATGTACTGACTTTAGTTCTCTTTTAAGATAGCCGATGATGCGTACTTGCACTGAAAATCATTTTTGTTTGTTCATCAGTTTATATTGGCTACCCTATTGAGTTTTCCTACCTAACTCCAACCGGGCTCTGTAGGCTACCTGTTATCACTTCACAGTGCACTATAAACAGTGGCAGGATTCTCTCCAGAGTTAAATATAAATGAATACAACATATGTTTAGTCAGTGGATCACCACTTTGTGCTAGATAACTGGTTGCGCATACTTGCATTTTGCAATTTTTTGTAAAATAACGCAAGTTTGTTTTGTTTTTCACTTATCACTGATTATGTGTTTATGTTCTTCTGTGTAGAATCCTGGAATTATTCAGGAAGCTGCCTTCTACATAGAGAGCCCAGAATTGACCTCTTAATTTACTTTGCTGCAGAAGAGAATGCAGCCAATATGTTTGGTCCAACTCTGATACCTCCAGTTCAATATTGTGATCACCAGGATTACTTGTATAATACACTAAAGTCATAGAATACATTCTGGAAACACAACAGTCACTTTACAAAATGACAACATCTCACAACCTCCAAAATGGAAATGATGTCATATCTGAAGACTATGCTGTTAGGGACCTGTCTTAATTTTTTGTCTATGATGATGACTGGCTTATAAGCTGATTTAGACTTTCAAGAACAATTCTCTTGGAATTATGTGTTGAGTTGGCCCTGGCATTAGAAAGACAGGCTGCCTGAACTGGAGCTACACCTGTTCATCCAGGTTTTCATAATATTTGGCTTTCTGACAACAGGCATCTACCAGCAACATCTGGCCAGCTGGTCAGGGATACCTCAGCCAATCTTCAGCTCCCCCATGCTCCTTTTGTTGGTAGCCAAGTCCGACAATGTGCTACATTCAGTTTTCACATGGTTTGGCTGTACGTGGCAACATAAAAAGGAAATTTGAAGCAGTGTCTGGTTTTCTTAACATAATAGTGGCAATTGACAGCACTCATAGTGCATTAATGGCCCTCAATAAGAATAATGCTGCTTTTATTAACTCTTAGCAGTTATATTTCCATTAACACACAAGTCATCTGTAGTGCCAAGATGACTTTATGGCATACGCATTTTCCTGTTTTTTTTTGGCATGCGCATATTTTCACACTCTAAACCATGCAAAGTTTTATAAATGAGATCCTGTTCCAGAGCCTGCATCAGAAGGTAAGACTACTGAATTATTTGCATGGTTGGCCTCAAAAATTAAGTGATTCTGTTATCATCTGTTCCAGAAACATGAGTTTGCCAAAATCCTGGTTGTTTCTGGAATAGAAATTAACTTGATTGCTGTGGATCATAAATTATATTAGCTAGATTTTTACAATAATCCTCCTTTCTGAGATTGACATCAGCAATCCTATTATATGGTCACAAACAGAGTACATGAAAATGTTGTACTGCTTTTCATGCTACAGAAAGGACCCATTTCATGTAGGTGACTTTACAGAACATTGCAAGCTCTGCTGTGGGAAGAAGCATTGTGTTTCAGTTCAAATTAGACAGTAGATGTATCGGGCACATTTCATTTTACTATATGATGTTGCATATTTAAACTTAAGTAATATGCTATGTGAATGTGACCTTTATCTATATATACCTTTATCCTATAGCTGCATTTTTTAGTGATTAATTGCTGTCCAATTCATGAAGAAAAAAGAGGTGCTAAGCTTGCTCTTATTGAATGGTACATGTGCATCTGTGAATTGTGTTAAATCTTTATGTATTTTTATGTTGAGATTGCCTGATGACTGGCCCAACCACAGGCTGCAGACATTTTACTCAAAATACACGGAATTTACTGTATTTAGATTGGTCCCATGTTTGATCGCCTTCATGCCTCTTGCAAGTCAAGCTTGGTACATTTCTGATATCACAGTTTCTAAAGGGCCTGGATCTAGTTGTTCTGGTCTGCACCAGAGTGGAATTGCCATTGTCACATCTTCCTAAATGAAACAATTTTTGAAACTCCAAATGAACTAGGCATAAAAACACCTTTATATTCTGTTTCTGGTGAATAAGTGTAAGTATTTTTCAGCTTTTGGGATTGAATGCTGTTAGAAAGTAGGCACATTTTTTCATCCTAGTATATTGTTAATAAGGCTTTAGCTCACTGCCTCTTTTATCTGAGAATGGTCTCAGATGCTCTGTACCAGTCACAACAAAATTTGCTTTGTCTTGGATCTGTTACTGTAGTTTATTTTCTTGCCCTACATCTGTGGCAGATGCACATGAGGGTTTCTACAGCTAGTTCTGTTCTGTGAATTGGGTTTGAATTTCTGACACACTTGATATTTACAAAGTTTTTATGGATTGGGAATGTAGAAGGAAGACTGTGACATTTTAAACTCCGTATTAACAAACTAGTACCTCCCGTAGTTGTGTCCATGATTAGAGTCAAGCGCCTTATCATCCATACTGAAATTTAAGAAGATTCTGGAAATGTGTGATTTTATATCTTTTCTAAGCTACAAAGCTTGATAGTGAAATCAAACAAAATATAGAAGTTTCATTGACAGGAATTTAACTTAATGCTTCAACTGAAACCAGATCTCCCCAGCTCATAAATATTACTAAATGAAGGTGTATTCTCAATATTTTATGTCCACATTTTTGAGTGTGTGGGTTAATTTTGGTTATAGTAATGTTATAGTGAAGAAGCCAACATAAACATGTGAAAATTGATTTTTACTGATTTTTTGCAAAAGTGAAATCCCAGGTGGTCCCAAACAGAGTGGCCAAAAAATGCCTTTTCCTGATCTTCAGCAAATCAAGACAAGCAAAACAAAAAAACGTTTAAGGAAAATGAAAGCATCACAGATTCCACCCTATTTCATAATTGATATGGAACTTGTAATACAGGCACGGAAAGTGATAAAGGTTTGGGGAATTTGTACTCTGTATACTTGAAAATATGCAAAAAAAGTGATGTCTTTACAGATAAGTTCAAAACAGAACTGACATAAATAGGCAAGATAGTGAATATATATGTTGGACAGGAAGAGGTGGGTGCTGGTGGGACCAAATCTGGAAATGATGTCATCAGGAGGACGGAACATGGTAAGTGTTAATGTTGTCATTAGGAGGCGGGATCTGATGAGGGTCTGTGGAGCGAATAGAGGAGAGAGTATTACTAGACAGTGCCACCCCTTGACTCAGCTGAGAAACTATTTTTGGGATCTGTAAACTGTCTCCTAATCACGTGTGTGACACTGCCCCCAACCTCAAACACCCCCCCCCAGCCCAGACCCATTGGGTTGGGCATGCTGAACCAAGAGATCATTAACCTGAGAAAGAGCAGCATTGTTGGCTTGGAGAGATCCACAGCAATAAATGTCAGTAAACTTTAAAGGATGTATTTCTAAAAACCACATTGTGACTGCTTGTGCACTTCCATCCACTGTAAAGCGGCATGATCAGTGACCAGGGTGAACTCACGGCCTAGGAGGTAGTACTTCAGTTGTGTAACTACCCATTTAATCGCCAAAGCCTCTTGTTCCACCGTCACATGCCTGTTTTCCTGGTTTAGACATTTCTGGGTCAGGAACAATGCTTTGGCTCAACACGGAACCCAGTCCTCTGTCTGAAAAGTTAGTCTGGAGGATGAAAGACAAAGAAAAGTTAGTAGCCATCAAAACAGGTGCCGAAATCAGGGCCTACTTAAGGTCACAAAATGTATCTTATTTGCTCTTATTTCTCTTTGACATCTGGTAAAGCTCTTTGAGCTACATTTTTTGTATAAAAATGTGCTATGTAAATGAATGTTGTTGTTTTTGTTATAGTATAGCAAAAGCTTTCAGAATTCAGATCTTATGATTTCCACCTAAATTTTAAGGTACACAAGAATTGCCACATAGTGCTTTCTGGAGGCTGCATATGCAGAAGCTACAAAATGGTAATATCTGTTACTCAGCCATGGTACATCACTTCCAGAAGCTTGCTGTCTTGGAGAAATTTTATATTCACCTTTCTGTGACACAAGCACTCAAGAACACTTGCCCTTTTAACATCTGATCACAGAAAATAGACATTCTGGTAGGTAATCGAAAAGGTTAGCCATCACCAAAGTGTCATAGATATGAAAAGTATGTTTACAGTAGGTGACTAAGGAAAAGAAGGAACAGAAGACAGGGTATTACAGTCATCACATGCTTCAACCCTAATCTCCGACCTTATCTCATAGTCTGCATAGAAAATAAAACAAAAAAATAGAACAATCAGTAAGGGTCAGAAAAAATGCATGCAGACTTAACACACCACCACATTGTGTGCAATCCAGATAAAGAACAATAATCTATTATGTAAGGGTGGAAGATAGATGTAATAGTTTGTGACTGTCCTTTAGCTTACAAGAGCAGGAACCATAACAGTTTTGCAGACAAAAGTCTTCACCTTTTGTCATCAGAAATATTCTAATGTGCACCTTAAATAAAATAATAGTTGACATATTTACTCAAGTACTCCACTAACACCTTAATCGGCATTCTTCTATTTTATAAGCGCATGCCTTGAATTTTGGATTCTTATGTTCAGTTGAGTAAATCCACCTTCTGAAGTGACAATGCAAGAAGTTGTTTATATTACATTCATAATGGAGGGTTCATCAAAGAGGGTTTTGTAGTTCTGACAGCACCAGACTCTTATCTTGAGTCCCTTTGTCGTTGGACGTGCACACCACATCTCGTGCCCACTTATACTTCTCGTTTTAGCATCGTTTTGATGAGATGTTTAAATGTGGTCCTATGTCAGATCACATCATTTAGAATTGGGTCTCTTAGCAAGATTTTTAGCAGTGGTTCTTTGCATCCATTTTGTGTAAGTCCCACACTTTGCATTCATAGATCATCACTGGTATTATTAGAGTGTTAAAGGTGTATTATTTTGCCTTGGTCTTCTTCATCTCTCTTTCTATCAGTTTCTCATATTGTAGTACTTTCATTTCAGGTTTAGGGCAGAATGAGTTGTGTATATGATGAACTTTCTTTTTTTTGATCTTTAGACCAATTGTTCTACTCCACTCATCAAATTCATTCTGACATAATTCAGCTTGCTTGATGCTTTAATTGCCGATTACATTGTCTATGGTGAACCAGATAGCGTGAGCTTCTCACCATTACTATTCATGCCTCTGTCTTGCCAGTTTAGCCCTTAGAAAGCTACAGAACTTTGAATGTTATGGGGAGCTTTGTGAGGATCATGTAACCTTGGACACTTTGACCATCTGGTACAGTATCTGCTACAGTGTTGATTGATCTGCAGATTACCATATGTTGGTTGAGCAGTCTTTGTTGACTTGGGGAAGAGAGCATATTTTTGTCAATGTCTAAATGCCTCAAGGTATTTTGTACCATTATTGTGTCTTTACTATTATACAAATATGCTGGCTTGTAGTCAGCTATCTTGGGTCATAGGGGCATGTGGATTTCTTATGCTCATTCAATCAACTGGTTAACTTGTTTGACAGTTGAGTTTGTTTCCATGGTGGTGCTTGTGTAGGGATTTTTGTTTTGTGTTCAGTATCACACAATGAAAAGCTTATAGGTCAAAGAATGCTGGCAGATTGGATGATAGTTGAACTTTCAGTCACCTTTTTGTACAGAAGAATTGTCTGAGGTTTTGCTCTGTTGATCAGCCTCACCTGAGTCTAGACAGTTATTAAGCAGTTTGATCAGTTAATTCACAAGGGCTAATCTGCTTTTGCAGTACACTTCTGAAAAGATTCCATCTGTCCCTTGGGCTTTGCCTGGCTTCACCTGTTTTTTATGATGATGTCTTCCACACAATATTTCATGAATGTCCTGGTCAATGATATTTCAAGACAAAAGCCTATGAGGTGCAAAGGTAGATGCAACAGCACTAGCATTCTTTCTCAATTTCGAATCCCTCTGTTACGGTGGTGTTGTGTCTTTATTTGAATCTTTCCAGAGCCATCTCTTGTACTGCATTTTGTTGTGGCAGAATATAATGTGCAACCTTCTCTTGGGCATCTTTACTGCTGCAATGCCCTTTGTTTTTTTGATTAGCTGTTTGAATTGTTGGGTTAATAACCTTTTATCCCTCCAATTTTATCTCAGGATTTTTTCTTAGATTAGAGTCATATCTATCATGATATTTCTTGGAACTCATAAGGAAGGGAGAGTCATGAGTTTGAGTGATGTTCTGGATGGTCTTGGGAGGCTGCTAATGTCAAACTAGTGCAGTACTTTAAGATTTATGAAGAAATTCAGATGTTAACGTTGGTTATATAGTTGATATCTGCATTTGTGTTTAAGTTAGCCACTTCACAGCTGGCTTGTCAAAGTAGTTGTTCATCATGCACATCCACTGTGACTCCATGAAGATCACTAATTGTTCACCCCTCTTATTACATTTATCATTGAAATAACTGCCCAAGAATCTCTTATCTATTTGCCTTGAGCCCACATGAGCATTTAGATACCAAAATAACCTCATTAGGGTTATGCTCCATAAGTAGTAAATTTAAGTATAAATAAAGATTGTAAAGAACTCAGAAACCTTCCAGCAGTCACTGGGACTATCAAGGAAGTAGTCAGTGATTTAAAAATGGTAGCAAGAAAATTATACTTGGATTAAAAAGGCTGTAATCAAGCAATTGCTGGGATCAGAAGACATTTATCCTAGACTGTTTAGGAAGGTAAATGAGTGTATGCATATACTGTATAGTATACAGTATATAAACACTTGAAAAGATTTTTTTTTAAATCAATGTACACTGGAAAAATTGACACAGATAGGAATGAATGCAGCAAACATTGGCCCATTACATAAAATTTGGATGTGGGGATCAGTAGGCTTTGCGCCCTAGTATCCAAGTTACCCGAACTATTCTATTAAATTTCAGTAATTACTGCTCTGATGATGATCTTTCTCATCATAAAATGGGTCATTACAATAGCAATTGATGAGATGAATTAATAATTAATTGCAGTATTACGGTATTTGAGGGTTCTTCTGGAGTGCCTCTTTCTCTTGCACAGTTTGGCTCAAAAAATAATGAGCACATCATCACCTCATAACAGGCTTAAGTTTTGAGTTTGGCATTTTTCTGTCCAGCCATTTTAGCTCTAGATCATCCTCAAGAAACTGTGACACACAGACAGACACACACCCATCATTGAGAGAACAATGTTTTCGGTATCGGGGACCCTAAAATGTTGAGATCTGTGGAAAACAGGAGATTGAAATTTTTGATGAATCTAAAGCTTTTGCTCCTCGTCCATAGACGATAGGTTATGGTATGGGCAGCACAAAGCAAAAGGTGTTTGGGCTGCTCCAAGTAGCTAAAGCCAATTAAACTTAATAAGCATCAAGGGTAGTTGAAACAATTATTATGGAAAAGATTGAGCCACACATATTAAGAGCATGAGTATTAGTGAGTAGTCAACATACGGTTAAGGGGCCTTTTCTCTTTTTAGTGTAATGTAAAAATACACAAGGGAAGAATAAGAAGAGTTGGGATATAAGCGGGAACCCTGTTTAATGTCTGGAGATGAGGAACAGTACAATAAAGAAAAGATGGTGCTTTTGTTTGGCATATCGGAATATCAACAGGTTAGGAGAGTGTTCAGTAGATGTGGCTCAGATGAAGGTCCAGTCTCAAAATGGCAAAATGTTTATAATGGATTTTTATGGTGTTGCAGAAGGGAAAGTGACGGAGCAGTTGTCATTCTTGGCGGAAGTGACATTATCAGTCTACTGGATAGTTCTCTGCCATTCTAAGGCAAACAGAAACTGGGTTAGTCGCGGTGTCACATACATGTTAAATCCTTCCCTGTAATAGCAGTACCCCTGACACCTATGAGACACACCCTATACTCTTCTGCTTGACAGTACATTAATGATCTTGGTAAGAATATAAATAACATTGGCTGCACCTCAAGTGAGTCACATTTAAATTGAGTCATTTTTTCTGATATACACTTGACAAATCTCAGTTTAGAATGTAACATCAACTAATAAAGGTGAACTTGTTTTCTCATAAATGTGTTCTTAACAAACTGAAGCAGAATTGCATGAAATTGGTTGTAGATTTTGAGGAAGATTCAATATGTGGGTTGCATCATTCCTAATATTGTCCCCAGGTGGCTGAATGGAAAGGTGAACTGACAATATTTCTCAGTTAACTCTCGTATAGTTTAATAGGACAGTCTTTGAAGGTATCCAAAAGTTTTGTATACATTTTTTGGTAGTTCTAGTGTAGACCAACACAAACATCTATATGTATTTTGTAAGTTGCTTCAGTTAAATAACATAATGCTTTTACATATACAGTAGTGTTTCTACAGTATGTGCCTGTCATGACTATGTTTTTAGTAAGTGCATTAAGAGTTTTATCATGTTTATTATTGACCCATGCATTGGTGAGCTCTGAAGCCCCATGGGTACAGCACCCATATTTGAGTCCTGCACCTGGTTTCTGTCCATATGGATTTGTATGCTCTCCCTATGTTTGTATAGGTTTTTCACCATGAATTAGATTTTGGTCCCACAATTACAAAGACAAGCTGGTTATATTAATTTCCAAACTGGTTATGTATGAATGTGTGCATGAATAGGAACTGTGTTGGACCAGCACCCTGTCAAAAGGTCTTTCCTAACTTGTGCTTAGTGGAGCTGAACTAGGCTCCAGCTCTCTTTGGCCTTGATATGGATTAAGCAGGTATAAGAGTGTTATGATTCTGTTTTTTCCTGTTTAATTTACTCTTTAGGTCAACCTAAAACAAATTATAATAATCATAAGTAAATTTCCCAGACGAGAAGGCTTTTGCATTCAGCTTTAGTTTTATTCATCACAGTAAAAGGTCATGGAGGTTCATTTTTTGCACTTGGCTGCCCTCTGCTGAGCTTCTTGAGGAGGCACCGAAACACTCTTAATACAAATAGTTTAGGTGCCTCCTCTTAAGAGCTGTGATATTTGCTTAGAAAAAAAAAATCACAAACATGCAATACTGTAATGTCATTTAATTTAAATAAATGACAGTTGACTGCAGAAAGAATGTTTCTTTTTGACACCTCTTATGCAACTCTAATGTGGTATACTGTATATTCAATGACTTCTTGGTATCCTTATGGATTTTTTATGTGCATTATGTGAGAGAATGTTTGGAGAAGTTGTACAAGGCTAGAACAGACAATGATTCTAAAAACTATACCATAATTTAATAATGTATTTCTACACTGAGAAAGGAATTACGTTTTGTATCACAATATAATTCTTTTCAGAAGAAAAGGCTTCTGACAAAAAAAAACTCCCTTCTTTGTCCAGGCTAAAGGAAATTTGCAGAGTCAGAAAAAAGAAATCAAATGATGAGATCATCTCAATCAACTGTAGTAAATGCAGGTAAGTACTTCAATTGCATAAATGAAGTGCAAATCCAAGTCTACCCTGCTTAGTAGATGACTCAGACACTGTAGATGGTACTGAACTGGGGTCTTGGTGTAGTTTGAATTTCCTAGTGGAATATATATGTTGTGTATATATATATATATATATATATATATACATATACAATGGACGCTTGACTTACGAACTCAATTCGTTCGCGAGGGCTGGTTGTAACTCAAGTTGGTTGTAAGTCAAGACTATTTTTCCCATAAGAAATAATGGAAATACCCATAATGCACTCCGAACCTCCCACAGCAACACTTACTTAACCTTTTCATATTAATAAAAGGTTGTATAATGCACATAATTTACCAAAACACCAATAATTTTTCTAATGTACTAACAAAAAAGTTATAAAAAGTGCCTAGCCTACCAGAAACAACAATTTCATACTGTACTCAACATTTAATTTGACATCTTTGGGCTGCAGGAAGGGAGGAGGAGGAGAATGAACCGGAATATGGTTATTGTTTAGAAGGAGCCTTCTTATGCAAATCTTTTCTTTGTAAAATTGTTGAGATGGTGGATTTCGACATGCTGTACATATTAGCGAGATCGGTCACGAACGTCACTCTCATATTTCTGCACAATTTCCTTCTTCGTTTCGATTGTGATTGCTGTTTATCAAGTTAATAATGACAGTAGTCAAGCACTCAGTTCAAAGCTGGCCGTGTTGTGAACTGCTGTAATAATACACTCCAAAGCAAGCCGGTGCTGACTCAGCCTGATGACATCATCATGTGCCGCGCCAACCCACTAGCTAACATCCCTTAACAATCGCTTTCTTTACCTTCGTTACCTTCTCTTCCTTCCTTAGCAATTATGCGTATTGCTTGCCATGGTCGTAGTGAATTAAATATATAGATAAATCACTGCACTGACAGAAATTATGTCCACAAACACATGTATCTGGGCTCTGACTGACACTTACGAACGATCTCGGCTGTTTGTTTACAATCGCAAAAGTGGATACACGTGACCGCATTTGGGTCGTTACACAAGATGTTGGTCGTAAATCAAAACAAACATTTTGGTCGTAAGTCAAGTTGTTCGCATGTCAGGCCGGACATATGTCGAGGGTCGACTATATATATATATCCGAGGTCGGGTTGCGGGGACAGCAGCTTAAGCAGAGAGGCGCAGACTTCCCTCTCCCCGGCCACTTCTTCCAGCTCTTCCGGGAGAATCCCAAAGGCGTTCCCAGGCCAGCCGGGAGACATAGTCCCTCCAGCGTGTCCTGGGTCTTCCCTGGGGCCTCCTCCCGGTTGGACGTGCCCGGAACACCTCACCAGGGAGGCGTCCAGGAGGCATCCTGATCAGATGCCCGAGCCACCTCATCTGACTCCTCTCGATGCGGAGGAGCAGCGGCTCTACTCTGAGCCCCTCCCAGATGACTGAGCTTCTCACCCTATCTTTAAGGGAAAGCCCAGACACCCTGCGGAGGAAACTCATTTCAGCCGCTTGTATTCTCGATCTCGTTCTTTGGTCACTACCCATACCTCATGACCATAGGTGAGGGTAGGAGCGTAGATCGACTGGTAAATTGAGAGCTTTGCCTTACGGCTCAGCTCCTTTTTCACCACGACAGACCGATGCAGAGCCCGCATCACTGCGGATGCCGCACCGATCCGCCTGTCGATCTCACGCTACATTCTTCCCTCACTCGTGAACAAGACCCCAAGATACTTGAACTCCTCCACTTGGGGCAGGATCTCTCCCCCAACCCGGAGAGGGCACTCCACCCTTTTCCGGCTGAGGACCATGCTCTCGGATTTGGAGGTGCTGATTCTCATCCCAGCCGCTTCACACTCAGCTGCGAACCGATCCAGAGAGCTGAAGATCACGGCCTGATGAAGCAAACAGGACAACATCATCTGCAAAAGCAGTGACCCAATCCTGAGTCCACCAAACCGGACCCCTTCAACACCCTGGCTGCGCCTAGAAATTCTGTCCATAAAAGTTATGAACAGAATGGTGACAAAGGGCAGCCCTGGCGAGTCCAACTCTCACTGGAAGCGGGCTCGACTTACTGCGGCAATGCGGACCAAGCTCTGACACGGTTGTACAGAGACCGAACAGCTCTTATCAGGGGTCCGGTACCCCATACTCCCGAGCACCCCCACAGGATTCCCGAGGGACACGGTCGAATGCCTTTTCCAAGTCCACAAAACACATGTAGACCGGTCGGGCAAACTCCCATGCACCCTCAGGACTCTGCTAAGGGTGAAGAGCTGGTCCACTGTTCCGCGACCAGGGCCGAAAACCACACTGTTCCTCCTGAATCCGAGGTTCGACTATCCGGCGGACCCTCCTCTCCAGAACCCCGAATAGACTTTTCCAGGGAGGCTGAGGAGTGTGATCCCTCTATAGTTGGAACACACCCTCCGGTCCCCCTTTTTAAAGAGGGGGACCACCACCCCAGTCTGCCAATCCAGAGGCACTGTCCCGATGTCCATGCGATGTTGCAGAGGCGTGTCAACCAAGACAGTCCTACAACATCCAGAGCCTTAAGGAACTCGGGGTATCTCATCCACCCGGGGCCCTGCCACCAAGGAGTTTTTGACCACCTCGGTGACTTCAGTCCCAGAGATGGGAGAGCCCACCTCAGAGTCCCCAGGCTCTGCTTCCTCATTGGAAGGCATGTTAGTGGGATTGAGGAGGTCTTGAAGTACTCCTCCCACCGACCCACAACGTCGAGTGAGGTCAGCAGCGCACCATCCCCACCATATACGGTGTTGACACTGCACTGCTTCCCCTCCTGAGGCGCGGACGGTGGACCAGAATCTCCTCGAAGCCGTCCGAAAGTGTTCTCCATGGCCTCTCCAAACTCCTCCCATGCCCGAGTTTTGCCTCAGCAACAACGAAGCCAGCGTTCGCTTGGCCTGCGGTACCTATCAGCTGCCTCCAGAGACCCACAGGACAAAAAGTCCTATAGGACTCCTTCTTCAGCTTGACGGCATCCCTCACGCCGGTGTCCACCAACGGGTTTGGGGATTGCCGCCACGACAGGCACCGACCAACTTGCGGCCACAGCTCCGCTCAGCCGCCTCAACAATAGAGGCACGGAACATGGCCCATTCGGACTCAAGGTGTGAGTTGAAGCTACTTCTGACAGGGGACTCTGCCAGCCGTTCCCAGCAGACCCTCACAACACGTTTGGGCCTACCAGGTCTGACCGGCATCTTCCCCCACCATCGAAGCCAACTCACCACCAGGTGGTGATCAGTTGACAGCTCCGCCCCTCTCTTCACCCGAGTGTCCAAGACATATGGCGCAAGTCCGGCGACCGACCACAAAGTCGATCATCGACCTGAGGCCTAGGGTGTCCTGGTGCCAAGTGCACATATGAACACCCTTATGCTTGAACATGGTGTTCGTTATGGACAATCCATGGCGAGCACAGAAGTCCAATAACAAAACACCGCTCGGGTTCAGATCGGGGGGCCATTCCTCCCAATCACGCCCTTCCAGGTCTCACTGTCATTGCCCATTTGAGCATTGAAGTCTCCCAGCAAAACAGGGAATCCCAGAAGGTATGCCCTCTAGCAACCCCTCCAGAGACTCCAAAAAGGGTGGATACTCCAAACTGCTGTTCGGCGCATACGCACAAACAACAGTCAGGACCCTTCCCCCACCTGAAGGCGGAGGGAGGCCACCCTCTGTCCACGGGGTAAACCCCAATGCACAGGCTCCAGTGGGGGCAATAAGTATGCCCACACCTGCTCGGCGCCTCTCACAGGGGGCAACTCCAGAGTGGTAGAGAGTCCAGCCCCTCTCAAGGAGATTGGTTCCAGAGTCCAAGCTGTGCGTCGAGGTGAGTCCGACTATATCTAGCCGGAACCTCTCGACCTCGCGCACTAGCTCAGGCTCCTTCCCCTTCAGAGGTGACATTCCCGTCCCAAGAGCCAGTTTCTGTAGCCGAGGATCAGACCGCCAAGGTCCCGCCGCCACCACCCAACTCACACTGCACCCAACCTCCTTGGCCCCTCCCATAGGTGGTGAGCCCATGGGGAGGAGGACCCGTTACCTCTTGGGCTGTGCCCGGCAGCCCCATGGGTGCAGGCCCCGGCCACCAGGCGCTCGCCATCGAGCCCCACCCCCAGGCCTGGCTCCAGAGGGGGGCCCCAGTGACCAGCGTCGGGCAAGGGAAAGCGTCGTCCAAGTTTTTACTCTTCATCAGAGGTTTATTGAACCGCTCTTTGTCTCATCCCTCACCTAGGACCAGTTTGCCTTGGGTGGCCCTACCAGGGGCATAAAGCCCCGGACAACATAGCTCCTAGGATCATTGGGACACACAAACCCCTCCACCACGATAAGGTGACGGTTCAAGGAGGATATATATATATATATACATATATATATATATATATATAGTGGGGTACAGCCCGGACACAGACAGGAAGACATGTTGTTTCACCACACACACTTATTATTTACACAAGTGAGCACAAACCCAGTGCCACAGCACCAATCACCCCTTCAAGTCCTGGCCTCTTCTCAATGCCTTTACTCCTCTCAGGTCCGCCTCCACTCCTCTCCTCCAAGCTCTGTCCTGTTCCTCCAGACTCCAGCCATTAAATGGAGGGAGGTGGCCCCTTTTATGCAAGCCCGGATGGGCTCCAGGTGCTTCCCGACATTCCTCCGCGGACACTCCCCTGTGTGGCGGAAGTGCCGGCTGTGCACCTGGCAGCACTCCATGTGTCCCCAGTCTTCTTCCCCCCAACACTTCGGGTGTGGCGGAAGTGCTAAGGTCCAGGGCTCCGAAGGCAGCGGGGCGCCCCCTGGCAACGACCATGGGCCCCTACAGGGTTGAACTTCCAAGCTCCCTACCCATGGTCCCCAAAGCAACCAGGGCGGTCGCCCCCACATGGTCTGGGGAAGGCGCAAGCTCTCCTCTGGTCCTCCTTATATATATAAACTTATTTTAAGATTGCGCTAAATATTCTACAAAATTAAATTCTGTATTTATGTATAGTGGGCAGTTTGAAGATCTCATTTTTTGACATATTTGATATAGGCAGTAATCTTTTATATGACAGATAGAAAAGTGATGGATGAAGTACAGAAATGTCAACAGCATTATTTGTGAAGCTACAGTAGTAAGATGATCCAGTAATTGAAAATACATACTAAAGCAAAACAGCAAATCTACAAGCATTGAGCATGCAGCCTTGAAAATATGATACTGGATAAGATTACATGCAAACAGTCATTCATTTTTCATAAGTGTCATAACCAGTTCTTTTGAAGGAATAGGACATATCAGTCACTGTAACATTGTTAAATAAGGACACCACCACGTGAGAAAGATCCATCTCCTATGCAGCATGGCTCTGTAACAAATAAGAGGAATGTGACTGTCTTAAAAATAATATTAAGGAGACACAAAATTGTTTCCACAGTGTTGCCTGGGTGATCGAAGAAGAGTAACTAAATTCTGTAAGAGGTATTAAACCATACATGAGAAGTACGACTTAAAGATTACTCCTGAAAGATCTTATTTCATACACTTGAACTATGAGTAGCTCCCAAAACAGCAAACAAAAAAGCACCATATAACTGAAAAAGGAAAAACACAGCAAATTCAATCAAAAAGAAAAACAAACAGTTGCACAAAAAGAAATATATCATGTGTTCATAAAATTAGGAAAAATAACGAGCAAATATATGGACAAAGAAGTAAATTTTATTTAAAATTTATTAATCTATTTAAATTAGAGCATCAAAATGTTTTCATATTGAATGTCATAAAGACGAAGAACATACAGGTAATGGTTCAAAATCTGAAGTGACTTAATACAGTGTGGCATCCCTGGTTTGCAGTGGTGCCTTGGACTCCCGCAGAGTTTCATTGGAGTTTGGTGCAGCCCTGTTGGGTTCCATAGGCGCCACCAGAGGATGCTGCAGCGTAAACTGCTGGGCCCTTGTGGGCAGTATTTTCACCACACCTGGAAGTGCAGCTAGGACTCGGCAATCAAGCACCTGGAGCACTTCCGAATGCCTAATAAGAGGAGCCAGCGGCCACCACTCGAGGCCAGAGTCGGGAGGAGTAGGACAAGGTTGCTTGGGAGGAGTGGTAGAAGAAGAAACAAGAAGAAGAGTGTGCTTTACTTTGTGTGGTGTTTTACTTTTGGTAATGTGTTAGGGCTTAGGGACACGGGGAAGACGTGGACCTCAGCTAAAGAAAATAAAAAGCATTTTTATTGATTTTAACGTGCCTCCATTGTCAGTCTGTGCTGGGTTGGGCGCATATATGGCACCTTTTATCACAACAGCTTTAAGCTAGTATATGCCACCAAAACAAAATCTATGTTCCATGCCGTGTAATTTCCCAGCAATTGGAATTTTGACTGTTGTACTATTTTTGCTGAAGAAGTCTTATTTATTCCTTTTTGCTGAATGTGAAAAAAACTATTCTTCTATGATCTCTCATAAATTCTTGGTTTAAATCTGCTCTGGGAATTGCAAATGACATAGAATGTGAACAATTTCTTATGATAATCAAACTGGTGAATGCGAGTATTACTGTCATTCAAGAAGTCTGCAGAAATGGTAGGCAAGGAGATAAAAGTAATCGCTCAGAATTAAATAATTAGTAGCACCAAGTTTTTCTATCTTAGAGAACAAGTGCAATCAAACTGTACCTTGCAAATACTAACCGTATTGTTATAAAGTGCCAGAAATCTTGACTAGTGAAACCAAAAATGTTTATGGTGAACAAGATGATGAATAACACTTTTTACAAATGGTCATTGCCCAAGTGTTTCTTAGTCTGTTGGTCTGTTGTCTGTATTCAGTAGTACGTTTATGGCATCATTCTCTGCATGATCCCCAATGGACAACTGGTGAGGAAACTGTCTGCTGCTGCCATAGACTGTAATTTACAGTTTACAAATGAGTCTATAGTACATATTGCATGGTGTTTTACTGCGTGATATTTTCTGTTTTTGTTTAATATTATTTTGTGTTTCAACTATATGATATTCTGTGATTGACTGGGCCCCTGTCCACGTTTTGTTTGGGCCTTGCGGCATATGTTAGCTGGGATGGCTCCAGCAGACCCTCGTGATCCTGTTCAGTAAAAGCGTGCTAGAAAATGACTGACTGGCTGACTGTATGAAATTTAAAAAAAAAGGAATTGTGCTCTAAGTTAATAATAGTGAAGTGTGCAATATAAAATTTATTAATTTAGCATTACTGTACTTTCCTCTTTAGTCTTTCACCTTAAACTAACATCACAGCCCTGGAGCAGGTGCTTACAGCCACATTTGCCTTTTGCTGATGACCGCCTACCCTGTGAGTTCATGACAAAAGTCAGCCTGAATGTTCATCTTTTTGAATGTCTTTCTCATTGATGTTCTGCAAAATGTGACTCCAAAATTGTCCTACTTTTCACAGTGTTTTATACAAGAAGCAAGTTTCAATCTCGTTAATTAAAAGCAATTGAATACACTGCTGCCATAATTTTTTTCCATTTATTTAGATTACACTTTTATCCTTATTAATCAAAAACATTTAGTGCAGTGATTTTTGTATTTTCACACTAGGCCAGCCTTAGTGTTGGCGGCATCCAGTGTAAGCACGCTAGTTGGTGCCTCCTACGCCTCTCAATCAAAAGTATGGTAGAGTGGAACATTATTTTTCTGATGGCAAAAAAAGATACATGTCAAGTGGAGTTTACTATTATCAATGACCTATTTTCACTTAGATTTATTATTATTTTACAAACAACTTAATGAACAATTTAACATTAGCATTTAACATTGAACAACATCTTTAAAAGTGTGAAGGGTTTATAATTATTTCATTTTATTCTCTGTTGGATATTTCTAGCTATCTACTCTATTTTTGATTTCCTATCTAAATTATTACCAATCCCTGTTACTTTGGGTAAGCACCACAGTCAGGATCATGTTTTTTGACATTTCCAGCACTTTTAACACCATTCTGCCTTATCGACTGGGAGAAAAGCTCAACGCTTTGAATCCTGATGCCCACACAACCTCCTGGATCATGGAGTACCTGACCAACAGACAGCAGTTTGTGAGGCTAAGGCACTTTGTGTCAGAAATGGTGGCATATAATACTTTACCCTTTACACAATAGACTTCCAGCACAATACGAGCATTTGCCATCTACCTAAATTTTCAGATGACTCGTTCATCCTAGGCTTCATTAATAATGGAGATGAGTCATAGTACAGGAAAGTTGTGGAGGATTTTGTCTTGTGCTACTGGAAAAGCAATCTGCAGCTCACCATGAACAACACAAAAGAACTGGTAGTTGACTTTAGGCGTGCCATGGAGCCTCTGAGACCATCCAGGGGGATGATGTGGAAATGGTGCAGAAGTACAAGTATTTGTGACCCGAGTTTTCATAACAGTTTTAATCGCGTCCCCCCCCTAACATTTTTTGAAATGTAGATGCATATTTTATTATACCTACTTAACTTTTATGGACATTTATCTAACTCTATCTTTATTGTTCAGAATGTAGTTTAAGTTAATTTGTTTTGGTTTCAACCGCTGTTTTTTTCATATTTTTAATCCTTGTTTTCTTTTTTTCACATCTTCGCGCCACCCTTTTTGTTACTTCGCGAACCCTAAGGGGGGCCCGCCCCACAGGTTGAGAACCACTGACCTAGGGGTCTGTTTTGTCTTGGAAGAGTAATATTTTACTCTACTTTCCCCTTTTGTATTATTAATATGTAGCCTTTGTCAGAATGCCTCAACTCTCACAGACCTACCACTGTTATTGTACCATATAACCTCTCCTCACATTCCCTTCTACATCTATAACCCCAAGCAATTAGGTGTAGTAAAAGACAAGAAGGAGTTAAGTTACTCTTTAAAAAATGTATTATTGATTAAATTCATAAATTATAACAATATGCAAAGTACATTTGAATATTGGCAACCATACAACCTGATAAATGGTGATGTGTAGTTTTAGGCGGCACACAGGCTTGCTAGTTACTTAAAATGTCTCTAGGTAAGGTATCATTTGTGGTCAGCTTTCTTCAGAACAGGCCACATTGCTATCTCAAAATTGCTGCAGAGCAGTGCTCATCATTGAATTGTCCTTTTCAGTTAATGGTGTGTGAGATGGTCTTTCATCAGTTTGGTAAGAGAGAGAGTGAGGTAAAATAAGCAAATTTATAGATTTTTCTGTCCAATCCCTAGAACCAATAGGGCATCATGGTACTTAAAGGCTTCTGATACAAGCCAGTTCCAAACAGCCGTACTTCATACCAATGGGAGACAGAATACCTGCCCTCCAAACCATGTGTTAAGGTAAAACTTGGCAGTTAGGCAGACTGGCTTTCCTGTAGGGATTGACTGAGGAAACTTCAGCAGAGAAATATTGACCACACTTGTTTAAGACACTTTCCCCAACCCTGCTGTAAAATTACAAAGGCCTCACTCTTAAAATGGAGAAGGGTTCTTAACCATCTAACCATTGCTGTTCTTACAAGTTACTGATAAAGACATACAAAATATTTATCAACTTTTATGCAAAATTTCACATCACAACAGGATCCATATAAACAAAAAGCCGGGCTGGTCTGACAACACAGTGGCACTGTTAAAGAAAGGCCAAAGTAGACTGCACCAAGGAGACTCAGGTCATTTGATGTGTGCACCAAGCTGCTGGAAATGTTTTCTCGGTCCATAGTAGCCACTGTGTTGCTCTATGCTGCGGTCCCCAGGGGAAGCAACTTGAGCTCAAAAGAAGCACAATGCCTGAACAAACATATCAAGAAAGCCTGGGTGAATCCTGGACTCAATGGAAGCTGTTGTAGAAAAGAGGACATTGGCAAAAGTGGATGCCATCATTAAAAATAAACCCTCCATCTCCTCCAGCAGGCTCTATCTTGGAACATTTTTAGCCACAGGCTCATTCCACCACAGTGTTTTAAGAAGCACCTATGGGGGTCTTTTCTGCCCAGTACTATCAGGCATTTCAGTGCTTCCTCTGAGGCACTCATTAAGTTTATTTTGAAATAACTGAACAAATATACAGTACATTTATTTATTTATTTATTTATATGTATTTATATTTATGTATTTATTTATTTTTCTTTACCTATAAATTGATTGATTGCCTGTATTATTTGTTTTGTGAGTCTGTATCCTTGTTTTTATGTTTCTGCTTCTGTATGCATGTGAATTTCCCCTTGGGATTAATAAAGTGCCTCTAATCTAATCTAAACAATGTACTTCAGTACTTATTTTTAATTCTTTAAGCTGTTAGTTAATAAGTGAAAAGGTACTTGAAACTGTTGGAAGTGAGATACAGAAAGTTTCCTTGCTAACTAAATGTTTTAGATATGAAAGTCTTCTATTTCACAGAACTGTTAGGTAAAATTTACTGAACTTGCTGTCATCTGAGCAAATTAAAAAGAAACCAAACAAAAGAGCAATCACTTAGTTACAGGAATCTAATGAACAATTCAATGCAAACTACTTGGTAGGAAATATTATTGGCAATAGTCAGGGTAAAGGAAGCTTTTATGCACAGTATAAAAGTAAAAGTTAGCCGATATTGCAATAGGATCTTCAGTTTATCCAAGCTCTCCTCCTCCATATCACTGGGGACAGCTGAATAGCTGAACTCTTGATGCAGTCCCAGCCCACACTGTTTCAGCTCATGCAGGGATGCAGTTTCCAGTAACTTGAAGAAGCAGATGCATCCACTGACTTCTTATCATGAGCCTTTCTTTCTCTCTGTCTCTCTCCATGTCTATTATTCAGTGACATCCATGGCAGGTCTTGCAAGGAAGGGAAGTGTGGTTTACTAGAAAAAACTGCATGGCAGGTCACTTCAATATACTCCATAGGAACATTATAATACTCAGATGTTGATCTTTGAGACTTTAAAAAGATTCTCATTTATATTTTATGTAAGACTCCTTTAGACAAAAGGGAGATAAGAGATACATCTGAGGTAAAAGGAGTTTGAAAGGCATGTTACATTTTGGGAGTTCTCTTTCTAATCTAGTTTTCATCTCATTCAAGATATTTTTTTTACTTATCATTATACAGATACCTTTTCCCAAGGTGTCTTACAACATCTGATATGTAATTGGTTCATTTCATTTTACAACTGGAGCACAGGCTGATGAAATGACTTGCTCATGGTCTCATTGACAGGATTGTGCAGGGTTTGCAATCCAACATCTTAACCATTATGTCACAATGCCTGCCTTTTCTCCCACAATGAGTATGACCTAATTGGAACACTGCAACATAAATTACAGCAACTAATAGTATTATGCACAAGTGAGGACAACAATTTTGTAATCATAGTAAACTGTTTTATTACCAAAGGCAACTGTCCGTACATTTCACTATACAGTGGTACCTTGAGATACGAGTGCCCCAACGTACAAGTTTTTTGAGATAAGAGCTGTCACTAGGTCGATTTTTTGTCTTGAGTTACGAGGCAAAATTCGAAATACAAGCCATCAAAGAGCTTGTCCCCGCACATTCCGAGGAACTGACGACAGAGGAGTTGACGGAACTACAGACGCAGCAACATACGGAGGTTCTGCAGGAGATCGGTATTGCGGAGGAGGTTATCTCTTAAAGTGAGATAAAGGAAGTGTTTGCAATGTGGGAAAAAGTTTCGAACTTTAAATAAAAGAAACACCCTGAAAAATTTACAACTGATCGTACAGCTGCGCTATTTAATGACACTTGCCTAACACTTGACTTTACTGAAAAGAAACTGATTGTGCAGCAGCGCTATTTAAAGACACTTGCCTAACGCTTGACTTTATTGAAAAGAAACTGATCGTGCAGTGGCGCTATTTAATGACACTTGCCTAACGCTTGACTTTATTGAAAAGAAACTGATGGTGCAGCGGTGCTATTTGATGACACTTGCCTAACTCATTTCAGAAACATTCTAAAGGGGAGCACTAAACAAAGCTCCTTGGACAGATTTCTATTGAAACGCCCTGGGAATGAAAGTGACGAAAGCGTGGCAAAAAAGAAAAAAATTAGTGAAGAAGAAAATTAAGTTAAGCAAAAGTGAAGTGAAAGAAAAAACATTACGGTACGCTAATCAGCTTCTCCAACATCTGTTTATTTCTTTAGATTCTCTTTTATGTATTAGGTTTTATTTTGTTTGTATACAATATTTATTCATTATAAATAGATTTTTCTTATGTTGAAAACATTTAACAAAAAATCGGGGTGTTTTTTGGGGGCTGGCACAAATTAATCTCATTTCAATTAATTTCAATGGAGAAAATTGATTTGAGATACGAGCATTTTGACTTACGAGCTCTGTCACGGAACAAATTAAACTCGTATCTCAAGGTATCACTTGTATATTGCTGAGCACACAATGCAAATACTTTCAAATTGTAAAAAATGTCAAGACACTTCTTGGGACATCTAAGCCCATGGTGTGACTTGGCTGAGATCTCTGTCTCTATCAGGAGAAAAATCACAGAAGCTTGAGACAAAAGAATATGCCTCAGTTTTATTTCTTTCTGATCTAATTTTTGTGTTGGATAAGCCAAAAAGATATTAAGGATCCCTTTTTTGATTTTTTATTCATATACTTGTTCTCGTATTCCTATACTCATTTCCTTGAGGGGCCCTTCTTGTAAAAAAAAACGTTGTGTTTTCACATCTGAAGCACATCCTAGAGTAAGTGTCTTACTGTATTTAGCATCACAAAGAGAATTAGTGGTAGGAGATTGAATTGTCAACTTTAATTCTGATTGTCCAATACATTGGTCATTACACTACACTTCCTAGAATAAAATGGGCTGCTTTGAATTAAACAGCAGTATGGGTGTGAAATGCTTATGTATGCATCAATATACTGAGCAGTGAAGCAGAGCCTGAATTTTCACCTTGTAAAATTGGTTTCATGTAAAGGAAGTCCATACAAAATGCATGGATTAGAGATCACTATGTTATGTTAATCCTCCAATTTTTTCACATTGTTATATTTAGTATTTTTGTTAGTCCGTGCATTTTTAAACTTTAATGTCCAACAGAGTCGTGGGATCTAACAGCTGTCTCAGTAGCAAAATATATAAGGCAGATATTAGTTCTTAATATCTTAATTTCTATTAATTGTATGTTAAACATAAATATGATCTTATCAGTGGCAAATTAAAGATGCCTTTTTGTCTAAGTGCATGTCTTCTAACAGTGGGAAGAAACCCACACAAATATAGTGAGAATATGCAAACTGCATACAGAAGGCACTCCATTTGTGGATCAAACCAGTGTTCAAGCAAAAACAAATGCTGTGAAAGGGAGCATTTGGCACAAATGCCATTCCCAGTTCTAGTAATGTTTACAGAATTTCTGAATCATTTCTCTGGCATCACACTTCAGAAGCTCTTGGCTAAGAAATAATCTCTGAATGCGGGTGCTTCTTAGAATTGGGATTGCAGGTACAGGCAGTAATTACAGTCCACATACTGTAAGTGTAATGTTGTTTCATACTCTTGTCTATCAAGCAGTACAGAGGACTTGTACAAGAGGGCACATTTTAATATAATTAATGTTAATCAAGAATGGCTCCCTGCCTGGGGTTTGTTCCTGCCTTGCGCCCTGTGTTGGCTGGGATTGGCTCCAGCAGACCCCCGTGACCCTGTAGTTAGGATATAGCGGGTTGGATAATGGATGGATAGGTGGATGTTTTTCTTCTTCATGTGGTTCATCTGTTTCAGATCTTGCTTGTCAAGTAAAAGCTCCAATAAATGACACAAAAATCTGATGTTCATGTGACCTTATCATAAAGGTAAATGGCTGCCATGGCAGCCTGGTTCTTTTGAGCAAGATTTAAAAAGGGGAATTCCAATATGTCAGAGTGATTAACAGGCTTAAAGAAAGGGGTGGAAAATTTATACTAAAAATCTAAAAGTGTGGGGTATAAAAAGGATTTGAGATTTTAGCAGGATGTTTAGGTCTTCAATGCAAAAGCTCAATCATGTTGGAGCATACTGTAATGCACAAAAGGTTTTTTCTAGAAACAGTTTATTTAACATTGCATGTATCTGAGACTTTATGAACATATGATTAGCTTTCTCTGACATTTGAATCATCTGACATAACAAGTTTTCTATTCTTTCATGGATGTATTCATGGAAGATTAAAATTTTTCTTGGAAATCATTTCAAATGAGGTGGGGTAAGTAACAAACAGAAAACGTATGATGTTTCTGTGGAGTATTCCTTCAACATAGATAGGAAGCCCTTGAAGAGAAACTATACATTATTTACAAGGAGTACCCTGTCTAGTACCCTGTACAACAGCATGAAGGAAGTGTGGGATGGGATGAAGATTATCACTGGCTGCAGCTCGAGCGGGTGCCGCCATCGAGACAGACGTGGAGAGAGCAAACCAAATGAACAACTTCTTTAATAGGTTTGATCACAGTAAACAACTCTCACCTCGGAGTACTGCATCCTCCAACCATCCTTCTGCTGATACCAGCATAAGTGAGACATCCCCACCCACAATTACAGCAGCCCAGGTGAGCAGAGAGCTGAAAAGACTTTGTGCCAGCAAAGCAGCGGTTTGGTGTATCGCCACAATTGCTGAAGGCCTGTGCGTTGGAACTGGGGAGTCCTCTACAGCGCATCTTCAACCTGAGCCTGGAACAGGGGAGAGTCCCAAGGCTTTGGAAAACATCTTGTATCACTCCTGTCCCAAAGGTATCATGTCCTAGTGAGCTGAATGACTTCTGGCCTGTTGCTCTGACGTCACATCTGATGAAGACCATGGAGCGGCTGCTGCTTCACCACCTGAGGCCACAGGTCCGCCACGCCCTCGACCCTCTGCAGTTCGCATACCAGGAGAAGGTGGGAGCGGAGGATGCCATCATCTAAATGCTTCACCGATCCCTCTCCCACCTGGACAGAGGCAGTGGTGCTGTAAGAATTATGTTTTTGGACTTCTCTAGCGCCTTCAACACCATCCAACCTCTGCTCCTTAGAGACAAGCTGACTGAGATGGGAGTAGACTCACACCTTGTGGCATGGATTGTGGACTATCTTACAGACAGACCTCAATATGTGCGTCTTGGGAACTGCAGGTCTGACATTGTGTTCAACAATACAGGGTGCCGAGGGACTGTACTTTCTCGGTCCTGTTCAATCTATATACATCAGACTTCCAATATGATTGAGTCCTGTCACGTGCAAAAGTTAAGCTGATGACACTGCTATTGTGGGCTGCATCAGGAGTGGACAGGAGGAGGAGTACAGAAAGTTAATCAAAGACTTTGTTAAATGGTGCGACTCAAACCACTTACACCTTAACACCAGCAAGACCAAGGAGCTGGTGGTGGATTTTAGGAGGCCCAGGCCCCTCATGGACCCTGTGATCATCAGAGGTGACTGTGTGCAGAGGGTGCAGACCTTTAAATATCTGGGAGTGCAGCTGGATGACAAATTGGACTGGACTGCCAATACTGATGCTCTATGTAAGAAAGGTCAGAGCAGACTATACTTTCTGAGAAGGTTGGCATCCTTCAACATCTGCAGTAAGATGCTGCAAATGTTCTACCAGACGGTTGTGGCGAGTGCCCTCTTCTACGCAGTGGTGTGCTGGGGTGGCAGCATAAAGATGAAAGACGCCTCACGCCTGGACAAACTTGTTAAGAAGGCAGGCTCTATTGTAGGATTAAAGTTGGACAGTTTAACATCTGTGGCAGAGCGACGGGCTAAGCAAACTCCTGTCAATCATGAATAATCCACTGCATCCACTTAACAGTGTCATCTCCAGGCAGAGGAGTAGCTTCAGTGACAGACTTTTGTCACTGTCTTGCTCCACTGACAGACTGAGGAGATCGTTCCTCCCCCACACTATGCGACTCTTCAATTCCACCCGGGGGAGTAAATGCTAACATTAATTTTATTTAAATTTTTTTCATTTTTATTACTATTTAATTTAATATTGTTTCTTTGTATCAGTATACTGCTGCTGGATTATGTGAATTTCCCCTTGGGATTAATAAAGTATCTATCTATCTATCTATCTATCTATCTATCTATCTATCTATCTATCTATCTATCTATCTATCTATCTATCTATCTATCTATCTATCTATCTACTCCTGAGAATATGTCTTTTTGCAGAATTGAAAACTTCTGCCATTTAAAATGGCAGAGTTCTTCAGTGTTTGAATAAATGGCTTCTTACTTTGTGACACATTGGAAGCTAAAACATATGTCCTTCATTTAAAGGATCTTTTTAGTTTCGTATCAGAGCAAACATCCAGAATGTTAAGGCCTTAGAATGCAATCAATTTCATAGACCACAATGTTATAACTTAGAAGAATGTGCTATTAAAATGAAATGCCAACAATATAATGATTAGGAGTGGAAACAGATGTGCACAGGTGTGGTCAATCAATAGAATTAGATACTGCATTGTTGTCTGTGAGACTAATCTATATGAATAAAATTGTAAGCTATTTTTATATTAATTTGTTTGTTAGCCAATCACGCAAAAACTGCTGAAATGATTTGCACGCCATTTTGCATGTGCGCTGCTGTCGCTCCAACTTAAAACATAGACTATCTGGCATATCAGGTAGAAAGGTTGTAATAGGAGGGGGTTGACCCAAACTACAGCACCAATGCGAGGACGACAATTTCCATCAGGCAGCAGGAGTGTACTGGGTCTGACGGGAGGAAATAATCAACAGCACGGACAAACACTTGTACCAGACAAATCACTATTTCATTTAAGACCATAGATTCAGGGTTTTCAACTCAAATAATTTTGATAACAATTTCATTGTCTTAGAATATGTCATTTTGTTCCCATTATGGGTTGTGTTTAGCCATATTGAATTGTGTAAAGATTGATTGTCCCCATCTTATTTGCTTTCTTATCTTTACCCGTTATACAAATTTGTCTAAACAAGTTTGGGTACTGCAGCTAGTTTAATGCATACAAATGGATGACTTACCATGCAAAAACTTTAGATACTTACTCAGTGTTTTAATAAATCTATGGCCTTTTTATCAAAACATTAGAAGGTTTGTAATTTTTAAGGAAGTTAAAGGTGTTATATGGAGGATACAGATACTTGCGGATAAATTCTCCCACAGATAAGTCGGAGCACACTGTCTTTTTTATTCTGTGTATTGTGACTACATGACCACACGGTAATACCCAAACTATTCTGAAGCAACATTTACAATGTTTTGTGTGTCTCACACCCTCATACACCTTTATCATAGGAGCATCCCTTATCTACGATGGAGCGTTCGATCAGAAGAAAATATGAAGCTGGTTTTAAATTAAAAGTTATTGAAGTACCAAAAGAAATTGGTAACTGCTCTACTGCAACTAAATTTGATGTATCTGAGAAACTGATGCGAGATTGAAGAAGGCAAGAAGATGTAAAAAAAAAAAAAATGTAAGTGTAAATAAGAATCCCCTTTGTGCATTCAAAAAATTAAAAAACAGTCACACTAAAGTGAACCTTGTAAAAATTGTTTTTAATTTCTAGAAACTGTTTGATGTTTTCAACTTTACATTTTTTCATATTCACCCTAACACAGGCTTTTTTTTAGAGCTTACTGCACTCGGTAGATACCATTCACTGATCTGTTTGAATTAAACTGAATCATTACCAACAAACATACTGCATGTTTCTCATTCACTTGATTCTCAAACTGAATCATTACCATCAAATGAGACACATAATTCTTGTTCACTTGCTTCTCAAACCATACAAATGAGCTGCATGATTTTCTCTTTTCCTAATCCTTTAGAATCTAGACTGAGTTATTATTCAAGAATGAATTGCACAATTCTCATTCACTTAATTCCAGTAATGTCAAAAAGGAGAGTGTGCAAGTTCATCACAACTAAAATAAAGTGAATTGTCCACTCATTTTTGATTATTAGTAAATGTGTCTCTCCCTCGCAAGTGCAATAAATAATTAAAAAATTCCACTATGGTAGGTATAAATCATTGTGATTTTTCCATAGGAGGATGGGCCCAAAAATCTTTTCCTGGCACCAGACCCACGTCCTAGTTGTGCATCAGATAAATCAAATAAATCGATTCAGAGAGTTTGAAAGAGCCAAAATCAGTAATGTTATTTGTAATGCCCATAACTAATGTTGAGGAGATTATAAAAATCAAACAGGTATAGAAGGATATCCTCCAGTGACGTATTCAGATCCTCATTGACTCTGTGCCACGTTGCACTCTTGTGTGCTATTCAGCTAATGGTGGACATACCGATTGGTGACTTTTTTGTAAATGCTTATGGAAGGGACCACCATCCATTTATGTTATGGCAGTTCATTATGAAAGCGGCCAATTGTCAATTTTTAGTCAATAGTTAATTTAATGGCAAGTCTTTGGAATATTGGAGGCAAGTTGTAGTCTCAGGATAAACCCAAATGATATATGGGATGTCAGGAATCACACTTATTTCCTGTTTCTAGAACTAATGATTTTTCTGTCCTTTACAAAGACCTAAAATTTGGTTTATTTTATCTTGACTCCATCTTGCAAACTGAGAGCAGGGTCAAGGGGAAGTTGGAACCTTTCCCAGCAAGTATCTGACACAAGGTAAGGCAGGAACAATCTAAATTTGAACAAACACACACAACCAATTTAGCCTCGACAATCCACTTAACCCACATATCTTTGGAAAGAAGCTGCAACACCTGGAGGAAATCCATGTGGAAACAAGGAGAAAAATCCACACAGGAAGCACCCAACGCTTGAACACTGGCTTTCCTGTTACAAAACAGAAATACTATAGTAAGTAAAATCTGTTTTGTTAGTTGCTGACCAAAGCTGAATGCATCTGTCTTTAGGACAAGGTGAAGACTAGGTAACTCTGATGTCTAAAATCATAAAATTAAAAAACTATGTACTAAGTGCTTTGACTTAGCAATGTGCCTTTTGGCTCAATGGCAATACACGCATTCTTCCTTCCCACTGTGATAATTTAATTCACACTTTAATAAGTGAAGAATAAGAAATCATCCCAGCATGCTGCATAAAATTTATCTAAATGTCCATGTAGAAATATTTATATTAGAGTTTAAGCACTTTCCTTACAGCTGTTTGAGTAAAATTACTCTCCTTCTTGATATCCCTTTAAAGTAGGGGTCCAATAGATCTGGACTCGAGCATCTGCTGTGCTGAGCTAATTTATTATAAACAAAAAAGATGGCCTATATTTGTAAGGCAGCTACAGTACAATACAGCCTCTGGGTGGGGGAAAAAAAAATCTTATATGCAAAAGCATAATTACTAACTCATTTCGAGCTGTTGATTGCTTGTACTCATACAGCACTAAAGATCCTTCAGCTTTTGGTTAGTAAGGAGCAGCTGTGGAGATCAGCAGTGTTTTCGAAAGAGAGACAACTGTCTGCATCACGAGGAGCAGGAGGAGGAGGTGGAGGTGGAGGATTAATAATGCAGCATGAAAGCTCAGGGTGGTGAGAGGGAGATGTAGATTAAACGAACACAGCTGGACTCGTAGAAGCACCTTTGATTAAACGGACTTTCCTAATCTGCTTAGACTTAAAATGAAGGTAATTGATGCAACTTGATTCTCTCTTCTTTGTCCCCAATCTGACTCGAGTATTTTTTTGCTAGCAGTTCTGTAGATTCAGAAATAGATACATGCTGGGGAGATAATCTGTCTCTTACCTGAAAAGTAAACAATGAATGTTGGGGAGATTATGCTGTCTATAGCCGGTTTAGTAGTTGTGTTAATATGTCTGGATTTCAAAAGAGAAAGAAGGCAAAAAACAGCTTTGGCAAAAGATTAATTCACTTTGTCTGTGTTTAAATGTAGGTGATAAGGCACTTGTATTTTCTACTGTCCTTCTTTTCTTCCTTTATTTTTTAAAATGTCACGCATAATGCTGTCTGTGCAGTCATTTGCTATCGTGCAAAACTGAGTTTGTACATTTCAATTTTTAAAAGGCATTATGTAAACTTTGTAATGAAAGTGTAAATATACTCCTCCTCTGAGAAATGGGTGTGGCAAAGTTCTGTTGGAGTGTTGATTGGTTAGCTACACAATATTTCAATGAATGTGTCTTTTGATATACTGTACAAAAAGATACAATCTGAGAAATCGAAAAACGTTTTTGAATAGGTAGGCAATGCTAAACAAATTAAACTGATTAATTCTTTGTCTTTACTCTCTTTGATGGCATTTATCTTTGCGGGAGCATTTTTAGCATATTGCATTGAGAGTAACATGCAGAACTGATTAAGTCAAGGTTAGGGGAGGCAGGCATAAATACACCCCTGACCTGTTGGACTGTTTACAGGTTTAGGAACATAGGAGCTTAATACCTGACTTTTAAGTCCAGCAGGACCGAGATCTCATCTGGGTGTTCTTGCTTTGGCCAGAAGTTTAGAAAAAAATGAATTTAGAATTGCTCTTATGCAGTGCTTCTGTGATACTTCACTTTCATTCTGTTCAGAGTCAGACTAGTGTACTCTTCTAAATGTAGCTTCTGCTGTTCAGCATAATTTCAGGATATTGTCCATATAATACATGTTAGGAATCAACTACTTTCTAAGACCTCCATAGCTCTAACAGATGAAACAACAATTACAGCATTAAAGGTCAGGTACATTAAAAAACTGAATATCTATGTGATTGCACCATCTGGTTGATCCTGGTAGTTGCCCATGTGCCTCACTGAATGTAATAATGCAAGTCAATTAGACAAACCGTGGGACAAACTTTCTGCACAAATTTGTGCATTCTAAAATGTATAGTGCAAATGATTGAGCTTTATTGGGATATTGTTCTGTACATGTCTCTGTTGAGTTGGTATGGAAGTGCAGTGGTAGCATTGATGCCTCATGATAAGTTTGCGTGTTGTTCCTGTGTCTGTGTGAGTTTGTCCTGGTATTCTCCTGGAGTCCATAGATAAGTGAGACAAATTAGGTGAATTGATGATGCTAAATTGACCCTAATGTGTGGCTGTGGGTGTGTGTAGGTGTTTGTGTGTGTATTCACCTGTGTGTGTTAGACTGATGGCCTCTCCAGGGTTTGTTCCTGCTTTGTGCCCTAAGCTAGCTGGAATAGGCTCCAGTATAAGGTGACTGAGGTCTAGATTAAGCAGGTTATAAAATGACATGAAATTCCTTGTACTGATTTCCTTTAATTTAGAGAGGTAGAAGAAAGAGAACATTATGGAATATGCCCAGTTCTAATGTGGGTCAACCAAAGATTCTGTTTTATTGACTGATAAAGATGGGCCTGAATGGTACAGCGGTTTGTTTACTATATGAATGCTCTCTCGTTTACCAGTCATTTTCATAACAATAAATGGTGTAGTTGAGGTGTACAAGGTGTGTTGTTCTGGAGCACTCTAGAGTAATGCATGAATGCCCAGAATGTTTAACCACCATTGCATATAAGGTGTCTCCCTTCTTGAGAGCATTAGGATGTTTTTGCAATGCTAATTTTGCATATGTATTCCTTTTTCTAACTCTTTTTGGGTTTTTGAGGTTTCACATTTGCTATTAAATCTTTTGTTTTAAGGTGGTTAAAATATATTTATGTTTTCCTTTGACACCATCTTGAAATTCTGTGTGTGTTGCTCCTTTGTTTATGCATCTTTAAGGAGTTGCTATGGTGTGATATTCAATAGGTGACGTCATTCATCCTTCGGTAGCTTCTTGTCCATTCTAGGGAAATGGAAACCATGTTAGAGACAGTGTTTCACTCTTTCTTCTCCCACAGTGAGAACCCCAACCCAAACCAGTGAGATGCTTAACAGACTGGTGTGTGTGATTTAAAAACAGTAAAAAGAAAAGGTTAAAATGGGCCAGAAAACACAGACATTGAAGGGTGGATTTCTGGGAGATTTCATACTTTTGCCCATTTTAATCTTTTCTTTTTATTTGGCCATTTCAGATTTTTTATTTAAAACTTGGACTGTAAGGCCAGCATCTCAGAGTTGTCTTTTTTGTGCTGCAGATGACAACCATATTTGTTGTATATTTAGGGAAGCAGCCAACTGAGCACATATAAGACGTCTGTTTCTTAAGCTACACACTCTGATGTTCTTATTCTCTTTTACAGTTGGGCATATGGCTCTTTTACCTCTTCTGTTACCTGCAGATTACCCTTCTCTCATAACAGTACTGGAAAGCATTGAATGGATTCACTTTCTTTTTTTTTTGCCACATCTGTCACATGGAATAACCTTATATTTGCAAAACAACAATAGGTTGATGTGTTTCATGAGAAAGCTGTTTTAATGTTGCCCATTTTAGAACCCAGATTTGAATTTTAGGAATGCCAGTACATTGAAACCCATGGAAAGACAACTGACTTGATTTAATGAACAGAATCGCATGTTTCAGCGGTGCTAACACAATTACAAAGGTTTCTCTAATAACCAATTAGCATTTAGGCATTATTAATTACGGATGAGCCAAAAGAATTCACCATTAGGACACTGGAGTAGTGGCTTCTGATAATGGGGCTTGCAGTCATATGTAATTAATAAATTATAAATCAGTAAATTCAAAAAATAATAGCCATTTGCAAATTAGCTATATTTTAAATAAATATAATGATACCTTTATGAAAAAAAGCATTGATTTCTATCAAAAACATGTAGTTGTGTTGTACTGTGCTAGAAATTATGGATGCAATGAGAAGTCAAGCAAAATGACACCTTTTATTGGCTTTCGGGGCAACTCAGGCCCCTTTTCAGGCAAAAACATGAAAATTTCTGGGTGATTCCAAGCTTATGACCACTAGCGTGTGGACGTGTCTGTGTGAGTGTGTAAAGGGTGGGCAAAACTAGGTTTATAGTTGTTAATATTGAAAAAGACATGAAGGAATGATTATTACAATAACTAACTCAATGGCTTTATTAACTTTATTAACTCAAAAGAATGGCACAATGGCACAGTGCACTCAGGCATGGTGATTGTAAATGCTCAGATTACTGGCCTTCATTATTTACATATTCTTGTAGTCTACTGGCTGATAACAACAATAATTATAATAATAATAATAATAAGAAGAAGAAGAAGAAGACAACAAATAATACAAATACACATAAAGAATACAATAATGAATAATAATACAAGAATAATATATATAATTATATAGATTGTGAAATAATCAGACTTGACACACTTAAAAAGCTTTGGGGCATCCACCCGTATAATTTCACTGGCACCAATGGGTTCTGAAAAAAAGACAGTTGTGTCCTGAATGGTGTCCAAAACAAGAGTGAAGATTGCTGGAAAAAATGGCAGTTTTGAATGCCAAAACCAGAAGTGATGTAGTGGACCCGGAAGTGACACACTTGATGGCGTTGGAAGTGGAAATGACAGAGTCAAATTAAATCAGCTAAATAAGCCCATTTGCATATCTTTAAGGTGATAATCAGACACCGAGTTCTCAGAGACACAGTCACCCAGATATATGAACAGTGTGTAAACTCCACACAGGCAGTGACAGGGAGGGCATTGAAACTCTGCAGCTGTAATTTAACCACAAAGTGCAAAATGAACCTTCACTCTTATTAGAAAAAGGTTTTCTGATAATTAAAATATTTATACATTAAAGATGACAGTAAAACAACCAGATCTACTTAATATATCTAATATATATATATATATATATATAGTAATAAATAAAGAGTCCTTTCAAATAGAAAAAGTTTTGGGGTTTTATCCCCGTATATTGTCGTCCAGACAACAATGAAAAGAATGATCCAAATATGACTTTTTCAGTACACAAAATGAATGAAATGCTGTAACAAAATGGCGTTTATATAGAAGATGGGATGATGGGAGGAAGTGGTTGGCAGGAAGTGACGATTGGAGGCGGGACCACGTAACCAACGTCACCAGGAGCAGACTGAAGTAATCGAGTGGGAACCGGAAGTGACGTCATCAGATGGAAACCGGAAGTGACGTCTTCGCGGCCATTTTGGATTTGTGCTTTTGAAAATGTTTTACTTGTCTTCCGGTTTTCTGTAGATAGAGAGTCAGGTAAGCACCACGTGATAAACCCTTGTCTCGCGAGATTTCACTCACCTTTAGGCTCTTTGACTGCCTCCAACTCGCACGTGTGTGACTATATATATATATATATATATATATATATATATATATATATATATATATATATATATATATATATATACTGCTCAAAAGAATTAAAGGAACACTTTTTAATCAGAGTATAGCATAAAGTCAATGAAACTTGTTTAACTTGGTTTAACAGGTGGAGGCCACTGACATTTTTCCCTCCTCATCTTTTCTGACTGTTTCTTCACTAGTTTTGCATTTGGCTACAGTCAGTGTCACTACTGGTACCATGAGGTGATACCTGGACCCTGCAGAAGTTGCACAGGTAGTCCAACTTCCCCAGAATGGCATCAATATGTACCATTGCCAGAAGGTTTGCTGTGTCTTCTAGGACAGTCTCAAGGGCATGGAGGAGATTCCAGGAGACAAGCAGTTACTGTAGAAGAGCTAGACAGGGCCATAGAAGGTTCTTAACCCATTAGCAGGACCAGTATCTGCTCCTTTGGGAAAAGCAGAACAGGATGAGCACTGTCAGAGCCGTACAAAATGACCTCCAACAGGCCACTGGTGTGAATGTCTCTGACCAAACAACCAGAAAGACTTCATGAGGGTGACCCAAGGGCCCCATGTCCTCTAATGGGTCCTGAGCTCACTGCCCAGCAGCATGCAGCTTGATTGGCATTCGCCATAGAATACCAGAATTGGCAGATGCACCACTGGTGCCTTGTGCTTTTCACAGATGAGAGGTTCACCCTGAGCACGTGACAGAAGTGAAAGGGTCTGGTGAAGCCATGGAGAACATTATGCTGCCTGTAACATCATTCAGCATGAGCACTTTGGTGATGGGTTAATGATTGTCTGGGGAGGCATATCCATGGAGGGTCACACAGACCGCTACAGGCTTGACAAAGGCACCTTGGCTGCCATTAGGTATCAGGATGAAATCCTTGGACCCATTGTCAGACCCTATGCTGGTGCAGTGGCTCCTGGTGCACGACAATTCCTGGCCTCATGTGGTGAGAGTATGCAGGCAGTTCCTGGAGGATGAAGGAATTGATACCATTGACTGGCCACCACACTTTCCTGACCTAAATCCAATAGAACACCTCTGGGACATTATGTTTTGGTCCATCCAATGCCACCAGGTTGCACCTCAGACTGTCCAGGAGCTCAGTGATGCCCTGGTCGAGATCTGGGAGGAGATCTCCCACAACACCATCTGTTGTCTCATTAGGAGCATGCACTGATGTTGTCAGGCATGTATACAAGAACACAGGGGCCATACAAAGTGCCGCGTACAATTTTGAGTTGCTGCAATTAAATTTTGGCAAAATGGACTAGCCTGCCACATAATTTTTTCACTTTGATTTTTGGGGCGTCTTTGAATTCAGGGCTCTGTAGGTTGATCATTTTCATTTCCGTCAAACGATGTGGCATCCTTTCGTTCCTAACACATTACCCAGTCTATAGCAGTATAGATATCCAGGAGGATTTCTTTTTCCCATTGAGATCTGATGTGTTTTCAAAGTGTTCCTTTAATTTTTTTTGAGCAGTTTATATATATATATATATATATATATATATATATATATATATATATATATATATATATATATGCGGTGTGCTGGCGCCCTGCCTGGGTTTGTTTCCTGCCTTGCGCCCTGTGTTGTGTGGGATTGGCTCCAGCAGACCCCCGTGACCCTGTAGATAGGATATAGCGGATTGGATAATGGATGGATGGATATATATTTATATATGTATACACTTTGTATACATTAGAGCTGTTGGAATTAATGCATTAACACACATGATTCATTATAAATGGTTTAATGTGTTATTTTTCCTTAATTATGTTAATTGCAACTCCTTGCTATCTAAGCAAATGGTTTTCAGACTGGGGGCATGGTCCTGGTGAGGTTAGTACAATTATAAAGATTGTCTTTAAATTGCCTGTTTTTTAAATAAATATACAGGTAACTGAAAATGTTCTGTGGTTGTCACATAAAGCAGTCATATATCAAATGGGTGTCTGGTTGCACTTGAGGGAACAAAAAAGAGGCTTAAAAAGACCATTGGTTACACAGCAGCTGAACTCTGGTGTTCACATTCAGCTTGCTTCAAATCCACCATGCTGTCTCATGACGCTCTGCCAGACTCCACTCCTGTCTTTCTAAATCAAAGCCATTCATTGCTCCCTTTGGCTCCAAGAGAACAGGCTCCCTTTCTCTTTTACTCCTCACAGCAGTGATTATTTTCAAAAAAGAGCCTTTCAGGGGAGTGCTGCCTTCCTCAAACACCCCCAAACCCCCCTGCACAAGTAGCCTGTATATTCCTGTCTTCCATTGTTAGATAATTTTTAGTTTTGGTGAACTTGTTTTTTGTATCTTCATTTTTAGAACAGTTTTTGATACTGTCAGACTAAGACAGAACAATATACATTATAGATTAATTTTTAACAGTTTTGAATTATACAATACATATGTCTAACATTAGGGTGACACGGTGGCGCAGTGGTAGCGCTGCTGCCTCGCAGTTAGGAGACCCGGGTTCGCTTCCCGGGTCCTCCCTGCGTGGAGTTTGCATGTTCTCCCCGTGTCTGCGTGGGTTTCCTCTGGGTGCTCTGGTTTCCTCCCACAGTCCAAAGACATGGTGGATTGGCGATTCTAAATTGGCCATAGTGTGTGCTTGGGGTGTGGGTGTGTTTGTGTGTGTCCTGCGGTGGGTTGGCTCCCTGCCCAGGATTGGTTCCTGCCTTGTGCCCTGTGTTGGCTGGGATTGGCTCCAGCAGACCCCCGTGACCCTGTATTCGGATTCAGTGGGTTGGAAAATGGATGGATATATCTAACATTACATTTTAGTATTATTAATATTAATCAAGAGCAGAATGCTTTTGTTTCAGACAGAGTTACCAGTGTTTGGTTTCCTTCATCCTTCCTTTAAAAATAAAGACAGGAGTAGGTTAAAGTTAGAAGCAGAGCTATGCTTAAAGTTATGAACACTAGAACCTGAAATTGACAATTATGACCATATAACATATACAGTGGTGTGAAAAACTATTTGCCCCCTTCCTGATTTCTTATTCTTTTGCATGTTTATCACACAAAACGTTTCTGATCATCAAACACATTTAACCATTAGTCAAATATAACACAAGTAAACACAAAATGCAGTTTTTAAATGATGGTTTTTATTATTTAGGGAGGAAAAAAAATCCAAATCTACATGGCCCTGTGTGAAAAGTAATTGCCCCCTGAACCTAATAACTGGTTGGGCCACCCTTAGCAGCAATAGCTGCAATCAAGCGTTTGCGATAACTTGCAATGAGTCTTTTACAGCGCTCTGGAGGAATTTTGGCCCACTCATCTTTGCAGAATTGTTGTAATTCAGCTTTATTTGAGGGTTTTCTAGCATGAACCGCCTTTTTAAGGTCATGCCATAGCATCTCAATTGGATTCAGGTCAGGACTTTGACTAGGCCACTCCAAAGTCTTCATTTTGTTTTTCTTCAGCCATTCAGAGGTGGATTTGCTGGGGTGTTTTGGGTCATTGTCCTGTTGCAGCACCCAAGATCGCTTCAGCTTAAGTTGACGAACAGATGGCCGGACATTCTCCTTCAGGATTTTTTAGTAGACAGTAGAATTCATGGTTCCATCTATCACAGCAAGCCTTCCAGGTCCTGAAGCAGCAAAACAACCCCAGACCATCACACTACCACCACCATATATTACTGTTGGTATGATGTTCTTTTGTGAAATGCTGTGTTCCTTTGACGCCAGATGTAACGGACATTTGCCTTCCAAAAGTTCAACTTTTGTCTCATCAGTCCACAAGGTATTTTCCCAAAAGTCTTGGCAATCATTGAGATGTTTCTTAGCAAAATTGAGACGAGCCCTAATGTTCTTTTGCTTAACAGTGGTTTGTGTCTTGAAATCTACCATGCAGGCCGTTTTTGCCCAGTCTCTTTCTTATGGAGGAGTCATGAACACTGACCTTAATTGTGGCAAGTGAGGCCTGCAGTTCTTTAGACGTTGTCCTGGAGTCTTTTGTGACCTCTCGGATGAGTCGTCTCTGTGCTCTTGGGGTAATTTTGGTCGGCCGGCCACTCCTGGGAAGGTTCACCACTGTTCCATGTTTTTGCCATTTGTGGATAATGGCTCTCACTGTGGTTCGCTGGAGTCCCAAAGCTTTAGAAATGGCTTTATAACCTTTACCAGACTGATAGATCTCAATTACTTCTGTTCTCATTTGTTCCTGAATTTCTTTAGATCTTGGCATGATGTCTAGCTTTTGAGGTGCTTTTGGTCTACTTCTCTGTGTCAGGCAGCTCCTATTTAAGTGATTTCTTGATTGAAACAGGTGTGGCAGTAATCAGGCCTGGGGGTGGCTACGGAAATTGAACTCAGGTGTGATACACCACAGTTAGGTTATTTTTTAACAAGGGGGCAATTACTTTTTCACACAGGGCCATGTAGGTTTGGATTTTTTCTCCCTAAATAATAAAACCATCATTTAAAAACTGCATTTTGTGTTTACTTGTGTTATATTTGACTAATGGTTAAATGTGTTTGATGATCAGAAACATTTTGTGTGACAAACATGCAAAAGAATAAGAAATCAGGAAGGGGGCAAATAGTTTTTCACACCACTGTAAAGGCACTCAACCTTCATTCACAATTTCAGTTACTTATAACGGGTTATTTTCTGCTTCATTTGATGTTGATTCATATGTAGCTGTATAATTTTTTTAAATTAAAATTATGGAAATTTTAGGCTTTACATTTTTTCCTTATTATACCTTGCTATTGTTCGTACATTAAAAAATAATTTTTTTAAAAAGTATTTGAACATTAGAGAAACTAAAAGACAGACACAACCAAACAATAAACTCTTTCTAAGTGACAGGGGTTTAGGAAATCTCACTTTTAGAATTAAAGTACTGAACAATTTAAGACTAAAAGGAAACAGGGATACTTTAAAATATTTCAATTCCTGGAGGTGGTATGCCAAGAAAAAAGACTGAAAACCCCTGCCCTAGAGATATCATGTGACGTTTAATCGCATATGTGTCAATTGTCTGATGTTCTTAAGGATATGCTTTGATTAACAGGTATACTATTATATAAAATCATGTGGTGTGACTACTCTTAGCAATAACTGAAACCCAAGAACATGCCCTACTTCATCATGTTAGGTTTATATTAGTGGGAGCCCTGACTTGATAATACTGCATTTTGGAGGGTCTTGACTTAAAGGTTTGGAACCTCTGATCTAAGCTACTGTATTCATTAACAATGTCTGAGAAAGAAGAAATTTATGATGTTTGCTTTTGATTTAAAACTCTCCCAGACACTTCAAAGGACAAAATTGTTGATTCTTGTAAAATTAGTGTGGGCAAATTTAAATATCAGAGAAGTGTAATGTCCTCGGCTTATCACTTAAGAGCAAAACTTCCCTGTTGCTGCAGTTAATAACTGTAATGTTAGGCAACAAAATCTGCAGCAGACTGCAATCCGTGAATGTACAATTTGACATTAACCACCACTATTTATTGTAAAATGGATCACATCAGACTGCAGGCCACTAATTATACAAGTAGTTGAAAATACAAGACTGAGAGACTTCATTCAGTGAGGTCTGACAAGTCTTACTCATTACCTTCACCGCTTTACGTGAGACGATTATGTCACACGTCAAGGATTTCTAGTGAAAGACACAAGTCTTTGCAGTTTGTGCAGGTAAGACGTTGCATAGCAGTCACATTCACAGGGAACTACTGAAACTTGTTGATTGACATTTTGCGATTAATTGTGATTTAAAAATGTAATCATTTGATGACACTGTATGACCATGAGGAAGTGACTTTGGACCTGCCTGTGCTCCAACTGGAAAACCAAAAGAAATGCAACCAATTATATATATATATATATATAAACATCCATTATCCAACCCGCTACTTCACAGGGTCTGCTGGAGCCAATCCCAGCCAAAACAGGGCACAAGGTAGGGAACAAATCCCGGGGAGGGCGCCAGCCCACCGAAACACACACACACACACACACACACACACACCAAGCACACACTAGGGACAATTTAGAATCACCAATGCACCTAATCTGCAAGTCTTTGGACTATGGGAGGAAACCCATGCAGACATGGGGAGAACATGCAAACTCCACGCAGGGAGGACCCGGGAAGCGAACCCAGGTTTCCTAACTACGAGGCAGCAGCGCTATCACTGCGCAACCATGCCGCCCTATATATATATATATATATATATATATATATATACATACACAAAATGCCATTCAAAAATTTTGTTTAAACAAACTGTATAACACAGAAACACATTCCTCACATCGTTGGATAGAGGAAAGTTCAAAGTTTGGTCCTATGGTCCTTCAGGTTGCATGCACTTAACATGAGCACCATGTGTAGCACGACAAACATCAAAACACTAGATCATTTCTTGCCACACACGAGTCAACTGGTCCCTATTTACTGAATTCACAGCTTCCTTAATTTGATGCCACAAAGCGGGCATAGGTTGAACAAACACTCTTTCTTTAATGTATCCCAATAGATAAAAATCGCATGTGGTAAGGTCTGGAGACCTGGGAGGCCATACAATGACCAAGATCTTGTTGTCCACCTCTTCCAATCCATCGTCCTGGAATGGTTTTGGTCAGGTAACGGCAGACCTCCAAGTGAAAATGGGGCGGGGCACCATCTTGCATGAAAATGAAGTCAGCGCTCGGTGGCATTCACTGGTACTTTTAGGCAGGCTTTTAAACTTTGAACTTTCCTCTATCCAGTGATGTGCGGAATGTGTTTTTGTCTTATGCAGTTTGTTTGAAATATTTTTTTGAAATCTGCTCTTTCATTTCGAATTGCCCGATATATTAGGTGTGTAAGCCCGTGCTGTAAAAAACCTGGGCTCCTAGAAACCATGGATCTGGCACTTCTGGCACAATCAATTAATCACATCGGTTGTGCATTAGCGGCTAAGCAAGTTTCTCTCCCTTTGGATGTTTTGTTTTGCTGATCTGCTTGCCTTGCTTGTATTAGCGGCTAAGTGAGTTTCTTTTTTTGCAGCAGTTTCACTTTAGTGACAGAGTCACTTTCTTTGAGCTTCATGCTATAACCTCGCTCTTTCGGGCCGGACAGACAGGCAGACACAGTTCTACACGTTTATATATAAGATATATATATATCTTGTAACCAGTAGGGCCCCAAACCTCAGATACAATCACACCCAACAGAGTCATAGTGACAAATATAGTGCCCTTTATTAAGCACAGTGCCTTAAGGAACAGGCAAACACAGCCAAAGTATCACAACCACAGATAGTTTAGAGATCCTTCTCTCTCCCCACACTCCTCTGACGAGATCCTTCCTCTGCTTTCCTCTTCTTCTTTTAGAAGAAAAAAAAGTCTTTAGGCATAAAAATCAAAGAAAGCACTAATTGACAAAAAAACTTTCTACTAAAAGTTACCTTGACTATGGGTTATCGAGAGTATTCTGCAGACATTTCTTGTTAACTTAGTGTCTGTGCTTTTTGTCTGAGTACTAGATAATTTCATGTTTCATTTTAATTTGCTTCAGTTTTTAGTAAATTCTTGTTTCCAGTACTGCCGAGACCTTTATTTTAAAGGTTACATATGGCCTTGTCTAAGTACTCAGCTCCCCTCATTTTCTGCTTTAAACATTTACAACTATTTGCTTGGCAGACATTTTTATCCAAAGTGACTTACAAAGGAAGTAAACATAATCAAGGAAAATTAGGCTGGAGACTATTTGTTCAGCAAGTGTAATAAGACAGTTAAGAAAGCTTATTGCCACAAGTGAAAAGATACAATAATTAATACATTTTCAATCATAGATTAACAATCAATAAAGCAATTAACCTTAATGTAACAACAAATCAACAGTATGAAAGAAAGTTTTTTTTCTTTTTAATCAATTAAACAGATATTCACAGAACAGATGGCTCTTCAATTGCTTCATAAATACATTCAGGGAGTCAGCAGTTCAGATGGACAGCTTGTTCCACCAACTAGGAACTACAAAGGAAAAGAGTCCGGATTAAAACTTGATATCCCATAGAGGTGGCATCACCCAGACGCTGTTCCCTGGTAGACATGAGTGGGTGAGAAGGAGCATTGTACCTCACCAGTGTCTCCATATACACTGCTGCTGATCCATTGTCTACTCTGTAGGCAAGCATCGGGGATTTGAACTTGATGCGTGCTGCTACATGGAACCAATGTAGTGACCTGAAGAGATCTTGGCTGGTTAAACACAAGATGGGCCTCTGCATTCCAGACCATTTGCAGCGGCTTGATAGCACATGCAGGTACTCCTGCCAGAAATGAGTTGTAGTAGTCCAGACATGACAGGACCAAAGCTTGGACCTGAGGTTGTGCTGCATATTCCGTCAGGTGAGGCCTGATCTTGTGGGTGTTTGTGGTAGAAATTGACATCTTAATTAAAGAAAGAAACTTGTCCTCTAACAAGATCTGATAAAACCTTTGAGACAGTAATCAGGAAGGAGAAAAGCTTATCCATCTGCGTCATTTATTACACCTGTAGAACCATGCTGAGGAGGGAGCATCTCTCACAGCATGATGAGAATGGTTGCAGAATAAAAGCAGAAGCTCATACTTACTGATAACTGAATTTACATAACAGGGCTGATTGATGCTTACATATCATACTCTGATTTGTTAAAAGACATGAGGTACTTAGCATAGAGCACAACAAGCCTAAATGAAAGTCTTTCTTCATTATGTCCTTGTTCTTAAACATCTCTTAGTTCAGATATTACCCTTGAAATCTCATTTCAAGTGTGTGTGACAACTGCCCAGTTTTGTTTACAAAATATCTGCTGATCTCTTAATCATAAATTTGTTACCCACTTGATCTTTGCCTGGTTTACTGATATGCCAGAACAGGTTTCTGACATTTAAAAAAAAAATTATACTTCTAAGGTGTGTGCTACATTTTAATATGGAAAGCATATCAAAACACTTTATCCTAAATGAATATGCAACCCCTAAGTCTAATTTTTCCTCCATATGTTGTGCAGCGTGAACCAGCATGAATGAGAAACAGTAGAAATGTGGTCAGAAAAAGATAGCTGCTCATCATTCACCTCCCCAAGATTGCATACTGACTTGGCAAGTGTTAGCAACAGTGAGCCAAACTGAGCCAACAGAGATGGGGAATTGAACAGACTGACTGGCCTGGATCACAAGAAGTGCAGTTTTTGCCAGGTTGAGCTGTAGCTGGTGGTCCTTCATCCAGGATGAGTTATTAGTAAGGCATTCAGAGACTCTAGCTGATACTGTGTTGTTCTGAGGAGGGAATAACAGGTACAGCTATGTATCATCAGCATAACACTGATAACAGAACCCAAGGGATTAGATTATGAAGCCCAGCAAGGTGTTGTAGAGTGAGAAAAGTAAAGGACCAAACACTGATCCTTGGGGCACCCCTGTACATGTCTGATGTGCTCTTGACAACTCTCCTCACCAGAATACACTGTAGGATCTACCCGAGATGTAGGAATCCGGACATCTGAGAGCTATCCCAGTGATGCCAAGGTCAGAGAGGGTGGCAAGAAGGAGGAAAAGACCTGGTTAGAAACAGCACATTCAAATGTTTTGGAAAGAAAGGAGAGAGACAGGCTTGTGATTTTTAACTTGGGATGGATCATATGTTATAATTTTGAGAAGTGTGGCTATCAGAGCATGTTTAAAAATGGTAGGAAATGTGCCTGAGCTGAGTGAGGTGTTAATGATGTGGGTAAGTGCAAGATCAGTTGAGGGGAAGATGGCCTGAAGGAGATGTGAGGGGATAGGGTCAAGTGTACAGGTAGTGGGGTGATTGGAGAGGAGGTTGGAAACATTAGTAGCAGAGAGTGGAGAGAATCTTGGGTAGTTCTTGGGAGGAGGCATAATAAGTGGTAGTGATAATGAAAATTGACTGCTGATTGCCACCTTTTTTGAGGATAGGGTGGCAGCAAAGTTGTCAGCAGATGACAAGGTGGATGACGATTAAGAAAGGAGATGAAAGGGAGAACAGAGAGCATGTGTCAGTGGAGCTGTTAGTTCTGGTCTGATAGAACCTTACCTTAGCATTGATGGTAGCAGAAGAAAAGGATGCAAGAAGGGATTGGTATTTAGCCAGGTCTGCCCGAGTCTTTGACATACTCCATTTCTTTTCCGCTCTCCAAAGCTCAGCCCAATGATTGTGTAGTTCTTCAGAAAGTACTTCCTGCCAAGGACAGGGAGGTTTTTTGTGTGCAGGCCTGGAAGAGAGAGGACAAACATTGTCAAGACAGGAGGACAGAGTCAAGCATAGGGTGTCTGTGGCAGTATTGGAGTCAAAGAAGGAGAAGTGGTCAGGAGGAGGGAGAGCAGAGGATACTATGAAAGAGAAATGTGTGGGAGAGAGAGAGAGAGAGAGCAGAGGTGATGGTGGAAGAATACAGTTGGGGGAGAGAGAGAAGAAGAAAGCAGCAGAGAGAACTAAATGAAAAAGTGGTCAGACATGTGTGGAGGAGTGACAGTTGCATTTGTGTGAGTGCAGTCTCCTGAGAGAACAAGGTCAAGCAGATTGCCAGCCTTGTGAGTCGGTGGGGTGTGGAGCACCAAGATGTTGAAGGAGGAAAGAAGAGCAAGAAAGTCAGCAGCAGGAGGGCAGTTCATGTGGATTTTCAGGTTCCCAAGAATTAGAAATGGGCTGCTGTCATCTGGGAGGGAAAAGAGAAGTCTAACCAGCTTAACAAAGAAGTTCCTGAGTAAACCCAGGGCTTAATAAATAACAATGTTCACGTTAATTGGAAAGGAGACAGTAATTGAATGGTATTCAAAAGTAGTGAAGTTGCATACATTACTGAGGGGGATGAATCTCCAGCTCTTGGTTTTAAGGATACCGGTCATCCCATCCTCACCAGTGGAGCAGCAGGAGTGGGAGAAGCTGAAGGCAGAGGAGAGTAACGTTGGTGTTACTGCATTTTTCAGTAAAATTTATGTCTGTCAGAGCCACTACTTGGAGACTCCTTTGGGTAGCAAAAGCTGGAATGAAGTCTGCTTTGTTGACTGTAGACTTGCAGTTCCACCAGCCAAAGGAGAAGAGGGTGTCTGAAGTTGTGGCTTGATACAGCAGGTGAAGGTTGTCTGGATTACTCCCTGTGCTGATAAAGTGGCACGAGAAGTATCTTCTTTTCAATAACAGGAATGTATTGTTGACACATGCTCAAGACAATATTGAAAGGAAAGGAAAACATAGTACCTTAGTTAAGTTGGAGTGTCCATTACCTTGTCTGGTGTCATTGCTCGGTGGTCTCACACAAGTAGGTCTCCACACAAGGAGGGCTGCAAATGTGGACTGATCTTGTGTGACAAGAGTCTCCTTAAGTTGAAAGTAGCTAAGTGAGTCCAGCTGCAAGACTTGAAGAATTAGCAACACAAAGCAAGGGGGTGGTACTCATTAAACAGATTGAAACTAAGCAGTAAGCGGACAAACAGAGATGCAGGTTGATTGGTATACTTTAAGCAGAACCTTAACAGTAAAATCAACTTAATAATGATAATAATTAAGCACAGATCACCATTTGCATTGCAAAAGTACAAGTCACTAATAGAAACTCAAACCTGAAGACACTTACTTCTGTTGATACAGATACCTATACACCCAGATATGAACAGTCTGCAAATGACCAGCTTTTATGGCTCACTCATACACCACTGGCTGTCTAGTTCAGATGCAATAATTCCAAGTGACATTGTTCTTATCTTCACAAAAGCCACTCCAGTGCCTCCATTAACCTGTTATGCACCAGTGAAGTCAGTCCTGGGTGGCCGTTGTGACTGCAGGGTTTTGTTCCAAACAAATTTCTTACTGAGAAGTCAGTTACTGCAGTTGAACCACTTATTGCTCAAATAATGTTTTTATTATGCTTCATTTCAGTTGTTTCTCCTGTCAAGATTCTCTCCCTTTTGTTGCTTATTTTAGTCGTAAACATCTACATTCATTCTTTTTATTAGTGACAAAGTAACCAACGGTTGTCCATCTAACTTGGTTCCATTTAACCCTGTGTGTAGTCATCCTTAACTATCTGGTTTAATTAAATATTTTGGAAGGACACTGAAGAGAAAAAAGTGAAGGACAGAGAATTACTAATCCACTTCAGGCTACAAATCATTTAGACGAGTGGTTCCCAAACTTGGTCCGAGGGACCCACTATGGCTGCAGGTTTTTGTTCCAACAAGATTCACAATCGGTGATAATAATCGATAAAAAGTGATCTCATTTAATTAGCTGGTCTTTTTTACTCTTCTCTTATTCTGCATTCAGAAAAACACAACAGTAAGATTTTTACATTTATAAGACATTTAAAAATATCTTCATTATTTTCTAAAGCTATAATGCTTAATTCTCTTTTGTTATATTCATATTATTTTCCCCTTTTCCTGTATAGTTTGCTCCCTAACCCTATTAGTGACAATTAATAACTAGCACAGCAGACACCCAGGATGATGAAAGCAGCAGCAACTTCAGTGTCAGACCAGCTAATTAGTAAATAATCAATTAAATAACAGAGCACCTGGAAAAACAGAATGAAAATCAGGAAGAAGATGATGTTAAAGACTTAAAAAAAACCTATATATTCCCCTTTTAACTGCTTGTTACATTTTATTAAAAATCTACCAATCTTAGTTTGTAATTTCTATATTGACTCCAAAACTCAGAAACTGGAAAATAATGACTCACTTAATTAGGCTAAGAGTCCAATGAAAAATGGAAGTTGGTTGGAACAAAAACCTGAAACCATCGTAGGTCCCCAGGATTGAGTCTGGGAACCACTGATTTAGACATATTCCTTGGAAAGGAAAAAAACCTACCATATACGAATGATCTGACATGGCAGAATGTAAACCCTAACAAGTCATAAAATGAAATAAGATCGAATATTGCGAAGGATTGGTTTCTAATTAAGCCATTGAGCTGGAACAAAAAAAAATGTCTCTACTATGACATCCCAGGACCTCATTTGCAGACCCATTGTCTACACCAAGAGTTCCCAAAGTGGTCGATATTGACTTTTTTGATAAAAACACATTACATACCAAACTTGCGAACGAAAAGGTAAAATGTGTCATTAAAAGAGTCACACGTAAGAATGCATGAAAATGCATGTAGCACAAACATGTCTGTGCATTGTCTTATTGAACGTATCAAAGCAAGTGTGGACGTAAAAAACCGTTGCATGTCCGCACTTGAACGCGGTGGGACGAGGCGATGGATATTCGATATTAGCAGAATCTATCAGTCTTGTACGGTTATGCAACGTATGTTAACGTAAGTTGCTAAGTTACTCTTTGTCCCTACACCAACAAGGATGGACACTGTGGATTTTGTACTATGTGATATTGTATATTATTTACAATATCATGAAAATGATGGGACGGCACGGTGGTGTAGTGGTAGCGCTGCTGCGGGGAGAACATGCAAACTCCACACAGTAAGGAGACCTGGGTTCATTTCCCGGGTCCTCCCTGCGTGGAGTTTGCATGTGGGTTTCCTCTGGGTGCTCCGGTTTCCTCCCACAGTCCAAAGACATGCAGGTTAGGTGCATTAGCGATTCTAAATTGTCCCTAGTGTGTGCTTGGTGTGTGTGATTTGTTCCTTCCTTGCGCCCTGTGTTGGCTGGGATTGGTTCCAGCAGACCCTCGTGACCCTATAATTAGGAAATAGCAGGTTCGATAATGACTGACTAACTGACTGAAAATGAATGTGTTGACAGACAAGCAAGGCATAAATATTCATCCTTTATTTACACTTAATCTACTTCATGGGCACGAGGGACAAGATTTTATCTGTAATACTTTACAGTTTTAATATAACATAACATTCATGCATTTCGGATGTGGGGAAAAACTGATGTACCCAGAGAAACCCAGTTGTAGACTTTGTGAAACAGTTCAAACTCCACAATTATAAACTGCTCAAAAAATTAAAGGAACACTATATAATCAGAGTATAGCATCAAGTCAATGACACTTCTGGGATATTGATCTGATCAGTTAAGTAGTAGAGAGGGTTGTTAATCAGTTTCAGCTGCTTTGGTATTAATGAAATTAACAACAGGTGCACTAGAGAGGCAACAATGAGACGACCCCCAAAACAGGAATGGTTTAAAAGATGAAGGTCACTGACATTTTTACCTCCTCATCTTTTCTGACTGTTTTTTCATTAGTTTTGCATTTGGCTATGGTCAGCATCACTACTGGTAGCATGAGGCGATACCTGGACCCTACAGAGGTTGCCCTATTCATGTACAAGTAATTGTAAATGATATATAATTTGAAACTAAACACATTTGGTCAAATGAAGTAAACAAGCTGCAGAGATAGATTGGTACAGGGGTGGCTTAATGCCTCTGTGCATGCCCTCCTTTGCAGATCTAGGAGTGTTTATGTGTACGTGTATGTGTGTTCATTTCTTCCTGTTCATCATCCAGCATGTGCTCTGCTACGGGAAACAATTGCTTCTTTAATTGTGTGAGTTCATGTGTGCGTGAGCTTCTTTATGCCTCTGTATGTGTGCACATGTATATTTCAATACATTATGTATCTCAAAATCATTTTGCAAGTCAATTTCCTGTTCCAACTGTATGTTTGAACAAAGCAGACTGCAAAAATCCGGGGTAAATCAAACAATTTCTACAGCAGTTATCTTTAGACATAAGTCAAACTGTTTTTGAAGGATAGAGAAATAAGTACCGAACCAAACTGGAACAAAAATAACTTGGAACTTGTAATAACGCAAGCACAATGCAATTTGTTTGATAATGATTTTTGGAGGATATCATTGAACATAGGTTTTCATAGTCACCATGCTAAAATCAGCTTTTCGCAAAGTTTTGAACATCATAGAATTAACATTTGAACTTCACTTGATGGCAATCTTTTGGCCCCATTAGGAAACATCCATTTATCTATACTAATAAAAGGCAAAGCCCTCACTCACTCACTCACTCACTCACTCACTCACTCATCATTAATTCTACAATTTCCCGGTTGAAGGCTGAAATTTGGCAGGCTTATTCCTTACAGCTTACTTACAAAAGTTAAGCAGGTTTCATTTCGAAATTCTCCATGTAACGGTCATAACGGTCGATAACGGTCGACAACGTCCGCCATGTTGAACTTTCTTATTTATGGCCCCATCTTCACGAAATTTGGTAGGTGGCTTCCCTGTGCTAACCAAAACCGATGTACGTACTTATTTCAGTGGTGTGACACCACTGTCAGCCGCCATATTGAACTTTCCAACGTCACTAATTCTCCAACTTCCCGTGTAGGTAGAAGGCTGAAATGTGGTACTTATTTCAGTGGTATGATGCCACTGTCAGCCGCCATATTGAACTTTTCAATGGTCTTTGTTACTTATGGGCCCATCTTCAAGAAATTTGGTACGCGGGTTCCCAACGCTAACTGAATCCTACTTACGTACATATATACGTCCATAGCCTGCAGCTCGGTCACCGTGTGAGGCGGCGTTGGGTCCCCCATCCCAACACCTCCCACGTTGTTGGCTGCCTGCCTATATAAGGCCGACTGTCGCTCCAGTCTCTACATTCCCTTCCTTGCTTTGCCACGGGATTCACGTCTCCCTGCTGATAACTACAGCCTTTTTATTTAATCCACGGCTTCTCCGCTGTTTTATTGTTCATTTATTTTACGATTATAGTTATTGTGTAGGTATTTTAGACTTACTTTACATTGTTCAGGTACCCATTTCCTTTATCATTCCAACCGTAACCGCATTAACATGTCTATCGAGGTGATCACCATCGATCAAAGAACTGTCACTTACCGAGTGGTTTCCATGGCACCTGCCTTTTCCATTCTCTTTGTTACATATTGCACGACCATATCAGGCTCACTCTTGATATCCGGAGGAACATTGTGTCTTATGTATTGAATGACTGGGACAGGTTCAAGGTGTGGACTGATGACGGTACAGGAGATAATTATACTAAACAGGAGCACTAGAAGAGTGAAATGCTTAAGCCCTTCACCTATGCATCTGCTTGTGAGTTGATGGCTGCTGCTGAATTGTTCGGTTGTCGCTTTTAAGTGTACCGAAATGGCCAAATATTTTACACCTTTGGACAACCGCCAATGCCTCTTAAACATCTTAGATTCACAGGCGACAATTTCAGTAGTGGACACTTTGATGTTTATAAATGTTTAAACTCTCAAAAGCTGGATGTGAAGTTATCAATGAAACTGGTTGTATACTTACAACGCTTGACAGATGCCGAATGTCTCTTCAACACAAGTCCTACAAATACTGTCGCAATTGAAACAAACCATGAAACACAAACCGATTATGACAGCAGCAATCCAAGCTGTGAGATTTGAAACAAGATTACTGATCACATGGCCAACTGTACATTGCATGCTCAAGAGTAAGCTCAGCGCACAGCTTGGTCATATTACAACCGGTGGGCCGAACTCTGTGGTATACAAAGAGATCCTTAACAAATAATTATTGGTACATTTTCCCTCAGTTTAAAAAGGTTTAATTTTCTTCTTAATAAACATTTTAAGGCAGTACTTCACCGCTGCGAAGCGCGGGTATTTTGCTAGTATGGAATAAAGTACTAAATAAGTAAAATTAGAGTTTAGATTCTGAACATCATATAGTGAACTGCATCATTGTGGTTGCAGTTCTACAGCCTACCGCTCTCACATATTCAACTCGGCTTGACTGTCAATGACACTGAGATCATTTAGGCAGGTGAAAACGTCACAAAAAGTTGAACTTGAAGTTCTGGGATTAGGTGTCATAATTCTCCTAAATGCACAAGGTCGGGTACATATCATTTTTCAGGATCACTTTAAAAATAGGTGTGGCATGGTTGTGCATTGGTAGTGCTGCTACCTTGCAGTAAGGAGACCAGGGTTAGCATCCTGGGTCATCCCCACGTAGACTTTGCATTTTCCACTTTCCTTCTACTGTCCAAAGACATGTAGGTCAGGTAAATTAGTGATGCTAAATTGGCTGGGTATGTGTTTGGTGTGTATGTGTGTGTCTGCTTTGCTATGGACCCTGTCCAGGATTTGTTCCTGCCTTGCACCCTGTTCTGGCTGAGATAGGTTCCAATACCCCCACACATGAGCCTTGTCTGGATTAAGTGTGTTAGAAAATGACATGGCTTTAAAAATACACAATGACAAGCTTAACCTCCCCTTTTGTAGTGTGTATTCAGTGTTACCTGTAAAAGTGTAAAATATCTACTGTTTATTTGATTCCAACATGGTTTTTTAGGGACAAGACTAGCTCTGCAGAATGTATCACAAAGAACATGAAATGTGAAAAACTGAAAGAAATATTTTTTCTGGACTGGAAAGTAATGGAGTCAACACACTGCAGATGAGCACACGGCTGCTGTCGTCATGGGATGTGGCACATCTATTGCCACTCAGCGACAAGGAAAAAAGTCGGAGAAGGGTGAGCTGTTGTCTACTTTTGTATCTTTTTTTCTCTTCAGTTCTGAAGAACCTGAAAAATGTAACAATTTATTACTTTGTTTATTTTGTTTTTATAAGTTCCAGAGGGTCTCATAAATTTCCAGACAAATATGAACCAATACAGGTAAAATTCCATTACAATGAACTCCCAGGGACCTAAAAAACATTTTGTTGTAATGAAAACTTCGTTGTAATGAGATTCTATATTTGTTACTATAGTGCTTTCTTTAACCAGTATACAGGCATTTGCAATCATTTCAATAGCTTCTTTCGAGTTAATTTTAATCTCCTCCCACCTACAGCTTATGCTGACGAGAACTTTTCTTAGCACTTCTTTGCGATAATACACTTTCAGGGTGAGAATGATTCCCAAATCCAATGGCTGAAGCACTGCTGTGCAATTGGGTGGGAGGAATTCAATGCAAACATTATCTAAATGTGGAAGCATGCTGAGGGCAGCACAGTTATCAATCAGGAGTTGAATTATTATTTCTTCTTCATATTGTGAAGTTTCTGAACTCTTTTGAGTCAAATGGGAATGACACACTGAAGTGCATCCTGAAGCATGATTGCAGCGTCTGTGGAAGATTGTTTGTCCATTGCTGGGGCAGGGGAATAGGAGGCTCACAGCGCTGCAGTGGAGCGCCACAGCAGCAAATCATAAAAGATCAGGGTCGCACTATAAGTCCCTGTCTTGCACCCCAAAACACGAGGCTTAGTCTCAGTACTTTAGCAAAACCAGCTTTATTCAGCTTGAAATAGGAACGGCACGGTTATTTATTGTAGCATGATCTGCCACTCTGCTATACACAGACATAGCAGTCAGGCAGGATCGTGGCCAGGTCAGTGATCAAGTAATCCTGTTACAGTATTTGCATTTACAATTACAATTGAGATCTTTTCTGTTTTCTTTGGCAGAGAGATGCAGCATATCTGTGAGCCTGCTATTGCCCCGTACAGATGCAGAGATCGTACTTCGGGACACTCTTTGGTGTGTTGTCCCGTTGGAGGAGGTCCCAAGAGAGTTTACAAACCTAACATTTTCTTGAATGAGTGCTGCATTAACGAATGATGAATGAGCATCACTGAACCACATAAAAACTGCTTTTTCGACATCTTCAAAGGCAGCAGTTCACATACAGTACGTTTGCAACCCAAGATTTTTCTACTTTTTTAGCTCTGTCTTTCAAGAAAGTTGACAGTGTCAATGGCGAAATTCCGAATTCACTGGCAACGTCTTTTTTTTTTTTTGCCGCATTTGATAGCAGCAAAAAATTAAAGTTTTTTTTTTCTAATATGAACTGTTATCGTTTTTTGTGTCTGCCGTTTCTATAGGAGGGTGACAAGAAGTTAAATTCCAATGGATGTTTTTCAAATGTTGATAAACAATAAGCAAAATGTATCACTAAAAACCGCAGGAAACAAAAACAGCAAAAAAACAGTACAAGGAAAGTTCGAAGAAAGAAAAAAAAATTACAGTGTTTCTGTTTGGGGATCGTTGTGCACAACTGAGCTGCGGCCACAGAACTAACTGCTCTGTGGATGATTCATTCATGCATTTCAAGGTCTTTTGTGCACTTCGCTGTAATGAAAGTATCTGCTGAATGTACTTTGTAGTAACGGAATTTCTATAGACTCGTGTCATATGGGGAAGCTGTTGAGACCATAAAAATACCTTGTTGTAATGAAAATTTCATTGTAAAGATATTCGTTGTAATGGAATTTTACCTGTATTAACTAGGTGAGAAGAGATTACAAAAGAAGATAAGAAGATGGCTTTTGTTTCCAGGGTTAAATTCCATAAATCTCATCTAATGAGTATTTTAGAAAAAATTACACGTTATAAGGAATACAGTATATGAAACTCAAACGGACAATTGCACACGTTCGGTTGATTGGCAACTCTAATTTGGTTCAGTATTAGTGAGTAGGTGTGTGCATGACTGTACCCTATGAGACACTAGAATCCTATCCAGGGTTTGTTCCTTTCTCGTGATTGATTGTTCTAAGATAGTATCTGTCACTCCACACTCTTCACCAGATTAAGTTGTGACTTTCATTGTCAGGTTCACATTCAAGATGGAAACTTGTGCAGTCTGCAAGTTGAATTGTTTCTTTATTCTATTTACAATACAGAGGACAATACATACACTTTTACTCAACTGCCATTTGTTTGCACACTGAATTGTCTGTGATTGTTAGTTATTACAAACATAAAAACTACTGATACTTCCTGCACTGTGTTGTTTGAATGTAGCATATTGCCATGTGGCTAATGATACTGTTTGGGTTGTCAGATCAGTTACAGCTATTAAAATACACCGTTAGTGATACTAACCAATCACCAGTAGAACAAAGCCACTGTTTCTGAATCTTATATAAATGTGAATATACAATGATCTATATTTATTGTGAATTCACTTGCAACAGAACTGAATTTGACACCGGACATACTCCAGGTTACATTTTACTTTAGAAGTACTGTATGTGCTTTCTTTTCCATATAACCTGTTCTAGAAAATGTCTGGAAAAAGGATATTTAGCTTGGCAGTGGATTAGGTTTAGGCCAAGCTCTAAGGGGTCATTTAGCTGTGCTAATCTAACCCCACATATGACCAGCCCCACAACCAAGCTGTCAGGTATAATGTTACTTGTTAGTTTTTTAAGACTTTATCACATCATACCCAACCAGTATTTCAGATGCAACCCCTTAATATTTTGCTCTGGAAATAGAGCTGATTGAATTGCAGAATGGATAGATCGGCTATTGCAGTAAAATCTTTCCTGGTCAGTCTTTGCAGATGTAGCATCATTTTTGTTACATTTCTGTTAATGTTAAACATGTGCGGGCTTAAATGTCAAGGCAGATATACATACTGTAATATAAACTATCACTCCTGGGTGAGATCTTAAATGCTTGTTTACATGCAGTGCACATCTGTACAGCCCTTTTCTGGAATCACTGCTCAGTATTGTCCGTTTTAAAATCCATACATTGATTCCCAATCACAACATTTTGTTCCATGCTTTATTTAGGTATTCAGGTTCACCTTCTTGGTGGCATGTGTAATTATTATAGAGAACATGACTGAGAGTTCATAAAGACTACCTATCAATCTGGGTCAGAGTTAGACCTCTTTTGAAGTGGATGCATTTCCCACTCACAGACCTGCAAACATGATAAAGTGTCTTTCAAATATAGACTATTATAAAGGCCCTCCATAATATGTTCATGTACTGTACTTCAAATGAGTAGGTCAGTCTCCCTTTGACAGATCAAGTCAAGTCAAATCAAGTCAATTGGCTTTATTGTCATTGGCACAAAATAACATTGCCCATGACCATTGAGCAAAAATGCTATAATAGATAAATAACTAATTAAAAAGAAATATTAGGTAAGCAAATAGTTAGAAATAATTCATGTAGATAATAATAAATAAATAATTAATCATTAATAACAGTAAAAGTAATAATAAAAAAACAGCATTAGTGACAAGTGTAACAAATGTACTACAAATAAATTTGCTACAAGGGGTGGATGTGAGGGCAGGAGGGCAGCACAGGGTTCAGAGTCCAGACAGCCAAGCTACACAGAATATGGCAGAAAAGCTACAGTATCTTCTACCAGATGGAATTGGGACAAAGAGACTGTGGGAAGAGTTGGAGCTGTCCTTAACAATGCTGTAAGCTTTATGGAATGAACCCTTTACAAATATGTCTTCAACAGAGGGAAGAAAGGGCATCTTCAATTTTTTTCTGCTATGTGCACTATCCATTGTATGATCTTACGGTCTGAGACACTGCAGTTCTCTAAATCAGACAGTGATACAGCTTGTCCGAATTCTCTTGATGGTGCCTTTGTAGAATGCAGTGAGAATTTGGAAAGGTAGTCTTTCCTTCTTCAGCCTGTATGGACTGTTTGGGGGTCTCTTTGTCAAGAAATCCAGGATCCAGTTACATAGGAAAATGTTTTGCCTAGTAGACCCAACTTTTTTGTGAGCTTCTGAGGTATAGTGGTGTGGAAAGGTGAACTGAAGTCAATGAAAAGCATCCTAGTATAAAAGCCTCTTTTGCCCAAATGGGACAGGCGCAGATGTAAATCAGTTGATATGGCAATATCAGTGGAGCGGTTCAATACGATTACATTATGTTGTATATGGCTGTCACTTATGGATGTGCTTTAATTCAAAATAAACTCATTGTGTATTCCACCTCTTCTGGGGAAGCTTGAGTCTGAGGAGGCATCCTGGAGTTATAAATCAATATAAAGTCTTATATCTTGGCTTAAGTTTATTTTTGGATTAAGAAATATTGGTCCAGGTCTCTGTCATCTTTCATATGGTTAACTTAACTCTCCTATTAAATTTTCTTTCAGTGAAAAGCACTAAGAAATGGTATTTGTAATTTTAGTGTAGAGTCTTAATGTGTATCAGAAGGTTCTCTCACTGAGCCCCTCAAGTGACATACAGTAGCTGCATTGGATTCTTATTAGTTTCTCTGTTAGCATTAAAGCTCTATTACATAATGTTAATAAAGAGCCCTGTGATCAAATGTCCAAGAATACTTTTTCATTGCTTGCACAATATAATGAGATGTTTTGAAGCCATAATCTGAATAATCTGAACAAATGTTAATCCCTCCTAATGGGGACTCATCTCTCTCAGTAGACCAGGTGAACACACAGCTTTAAATATTATTACCTAAAAATGAATATTCTTATTTTATCTATGTTATCAGATTTTTTTTCTTTCTGCCCTACTTTTTTCTCTCTTGATGTACTGACTGTGTCACATTTAATAATTTATATAAGATTTCTGTGCTTTGCATTCTAACTCTTCCACAATTGCAGAAAGTTGTGAAAGTAAATGGAGTGGTACAATGGCACAGTGGTTTCCACACAACTTCAAGAGAATGGATTTGAATCCCAGTTAACACACTGTCTACATGGAGTTTACATATTATATTCATGTAATTATATATTTATGGGTTGATCTTCTGGTTCATCAAGGTATACATCCACAGTAGGTTAACTGGTAACACTAAACTGGCTCTAAATGTTTGGACGCATGAGTGTGCTCCTGACAGACCAGTGCCTTTTCCATGGTTCCTACTTTGTGCCGGTGCTCTCTAGATAAATTCTGGCTCTATAGCAACTGTCCACTTCGGATTCTCCTGTGGGCATTGGGTGACTGTGAAGACCAAGGTGTGACAGCAGCATCCTGGGAAATTCAGAGAGCTAGATTGCTGCTGTCTCTATAGTGACATTCACAACTGAAATGAGACAGGCTTTTGTCCACTGCTATTGTTGGGCTCTAGACTTTTCTTTTCATAGAACTCGTATTAAGAACCCTAGGTTCTTCTCCCACCCTGATGGTCTACCAAGAATTGCAGTTCAGGTGGTGAGGTTGTTCTTGAACTTCTTCATGGGTTACTGACAATCCTGGTAATATGTGCCCTCTGGAGGATCTTGATGATGGAGAACCATTTATCTTGTTTACTCCCAGGATGGAGTAGAGCTTGTTTTGGTGGAATCTTTCCAACTCTTTTAGATGTCATCAGTATAGTGTCCAGGTCTCTGGGTTGTAGAGGATTGTGCTGAAGACAAATGCACATTAGAGTGAAAGCTACTGTAAGTCTTCATTCTTAGTGTGTGGTTGCACAAGACCAGTTGCGTTTCCCATACATTCAGAGGGATGCAAGTATCCTGCTTGTGATATCCTCATTGATGGTGAAGGAACAGGAAAGGATGCTGCTGATGTAAGTAAAGTGTGAGACCTTTTCTAAAGGTGCACCATTGACACTAATGGGCACCTCATTGGACAACTCCATCCGGCAATTGCTTGAAGTGTCTTAGTGATCTTAGTTTCTGTATGGTGCAAAATCTCAGCTTAATAACACACATCTGTGGTAAGCTGAAGGTACTGCATTGAGTGGCTGGCAATGACATTGTAATCTGCATACTGTGCCTTGGTGAGTTCCACTGTGGAGACATTAGTTTTTGGCACATGATGGGCTTAATTGAAAAGGCACTAATCCAAATGGAAATGCAGTTGGAGTAGAAAAATATTTTTTTCGAAAACTATGTTATTGATTAGCAAGATATAGGGAGAATGAAATTGCTTCAAACCAGTCTTGACTGGGAAAGTAGAAGACATTTTTCCATGAAACATGACTTGCCCCTTTATGTCGGGCCTGGATGATCCCATTCATTTTGGGAAGGATACCAAAATATCAAAGGACCTTTAAAGAATGTTGTGGACGAAGGTTCAAACAAATAGCAGGCAGACACCAATTCTAATAAGCAGAATCTTTTATTTCTGACTTCTTGGTGAGCAGAGTGGCTTTTCCTTACAGAGAGAAAATGCAAGGAAGGCCCCCGACAAGGGGGGTTCAGCTGCATTTATAACAAAATCTTCAAAGAGAATGGTTAGAAATAAAATAGAGCATTTCCATCCAAGGCCACTGAACATTCTTTACAAATTTTGCTGATTACAACGGAAGCATAAATTCTAGTCTTATATTTGGAATGAAGCTTATCAGAAAACCTGCCATAGTCACTGCTGAAACAGCTGGGAAGAGTCAAAAACTGCATTCCACACCAGCAGCTCTACCCTAATAAGCACACTTCTGTTAATAATAATACCTAGCCACACAGAGAACATGCAGATTTTCATACAGAAGCTAGCAATAGATTTTAAATTCCATTCCACAATGTCATAGCAGATTGTGTTAAAGGCTTTCTCCATTCAAGGACTATCAATAGAAGAGTATGGCAGTGTTCTCTGGAATTCTCTTGAATCTCTCAGACAAAGAATATCATATCCATGGTGCCATGGGTGCATCGGAATCCATTTTATGTTTCTGAGTGAAGTTTCTTGTCAACTGATGACAACTGATCATTGAAAATTCTAGGGAGTATTTTCCCAGTGATTGAAAGCAGTGAAATGTACCAGTAATTGCCGTAGAAAATCTTGAAATTGGGTTATAACAGTAACACATCAGAAGTCGGCAGGTTTTTGAAACTGTTCCCTTACCAGGGGGACCAGATGATGCAGTTGAGAAGCAAGGGATTGAGTGCCCACCTTCAGGACTTTCACTAGAATGTTATCAGGACCCAGTGATTTGTTGTTTTTCATTCCTCACATAGTGATTTTGACATCATAAAGGCTGGGAGATGCATCAAAGCACAGGGTCTACTGAGTTAGCCAGTTGATAATAGTGCAGTCGACTCCAGCTGTGCAGATCAGCAGTGCTTCAAAGTACTGAACGCACCTTTTAATAACTGACATATCAATCTAAAGGATAGTGGTCCCATCTGTACCTCAGCCATACAAAGTTGCTCAATGAGGCATAAGAGATGGATTTTATGAAAGTGTAGAAATTTTCTGATGGGTTTGATTGTATGCCTTGAAGCTTTTATAGTGGTCTCTCTTGGATAATGGATCATTCTCTTCTTAAAGCCTTGGCACATATTTCTGGTTGATAACATCAGAGATCTCATTGTTGCTTTAAATGAACAAGTCTAGATATTTTCAAGTCTGATACTCAAAGCATTCAATTGGGGTCTTTGTCATGGCATTCTTCAAGATGCACCAGTGCTAGCTGATGGAAGCTAACAGAGGTGGTGGTAAAACCTAAGAAAACTTGTCCTTAAGTATAGAATGAAACTAATACCTCCAAATGTTTATGTGCAAGTAGGCAATCATAACTTTTCTACAGATTGCTGTGAAGTTGTGGGAGTGCTAATATAGCTTCAGCTTCAGGCCAAGCTTTGGAAAGATCATTTGTTGATTCATCCAGCTGTCTTCGCTGTCCTTATCACTCAAGTGGTCATTACATCAGAGTAGTCGTGGTTTTCATGTTATAGTCAAGTAGATATCAATACCTTGAACTAAGGTGCTTCAGAAACATCTTATGTTTCTCTTTCAGTCAAAACATAATGTTTATAACTATCAAATTGGGCTCACAGTTCAATCTCAGAAGAAGAAGGCCAGATCAAGCTTGCAGTGTTTCTTGTTGACACATGCATTGAAGTCCCCAATAATGAAGACCTTGACTTGTTAACTAACATTACAGAGAACTTGCTGGAGGCTGTGGTGAAAGGAATCTTTGGTAGCAGTATCAAATTCTATCTTTGGGGCATAGACACAGCAGTCATCTGCTTCTGTCCAGTGAGAGGAGTACAAAGGGAGATTGTGACATCCTTTTGTTGATGCTGTTGGATGCAGGTTGAGGTCAGTAAAAAAAGATCTTAATGTCAAATCCTACCTTTCCAGACAAAAGTGTAGCTAGCTTTGACTTATCTTTGTTGACCAGTATCCATTAGTTTAGTTTTGCTGATGGCTGTTTGTTGAAGGTAAACCTTTATAGTTACCTGGTTGCAAGCATGGAAGATTTTCCTATCATTTCTGTCAAGAAGAATTCAGGCATTCCATGTCAGCAGAATACCTGAAGAACTGGAGTGTTTAAAATCCATTTGTTCGTACCACATAAAGTACAAAATGGCTTGGTGAGGCAACCCAGTCAAGCTTACTTGAGGACAACTTTTCTAGATCTTTTCTAATATAAGGTGAGTTCTGCTACACCTGTATAGTAACAATCAGCCATGAAAGCTAAACACAGAGTCCCAGTGCTGCCTCAGTTTATTGTCATTGTGCCTTCACCGTCAAAGTGCACACTTTGTCCTATGGGGTTTCTGTTGTCTCAGTCGCCTTGTATCTGTTGGCCTTGTTCTTTTCAAAAAAAGACATAGAGGACTTGAGGAATAGGAAGGTTGTAATACGTTGTTCACATTAATAATGGGGTTGGCTGGCTGCAGACTCCAGGACTCTATTAACTTCATTGTATAAACTCTGGATCCAAGGCACAGATGTGATTTCAGACAACAGAGGCTATCCACAACTCCAGTAAGTTGCTGTGATTTCATTTCTGCTGGGACATTGGTTCTGTTCATGTTTTCCTCCCAAATGCCAGAATAGATTACCACCTCATTCAAGCAGCTGGCATTGTAGATATTGTGGGGTCTTTATCCACCAAACGCTGGAAGACGGCTGGAGTCCCATGCAAATCACCTTGATGGACATGGTACTGCCAGTGTCTGCTAGGGGTTAGCATCTGAGAGATAAGGGTGTATTACTGTGTATATCTAAATGCAAATATACCATGTAATAATATGACAGTAACGGACACTTTTCACATTTCTGGCTGAGGCAAAGTAAACTACAATTTAAATGAACTGCAGTACTTATAGTATATGTTGCTCTGAATATATAATGAATATAAATTTGCAGTTTTAGAAAAAGTGTGTGTCCAAGCAAGTGGCTTTATATTGAACTTGAAAAATGGTTGTCAGAAATGCAGACTTGTTTGTAATATCAAGATATATGTCTTTTTTCTTCCACTTCTTTGTGGGGTCGATGTGTTTGATCAACTTTTTCCAAACAGCTTGGTCCTGCACCTCCTTCTCACTCAAACCTGTTACCTTCAGTTCTTCTTTAACTTTATCCATTCACTTCTGCTTTATCCTCCCTCAATTTCTTCTCCCCTGTACTTCCATTCCCATCACTCTTTTACCCACAAATTCATTGTTTCTCCACATCACATGTCCAGACCACTTCAGCCTACTTTCCTGTACTTTCCGAGATCTCTCTCCCACTTTTGTTGTACCTCTGATTGTCTCATTTCTTATTCTGACTTTTTTTTGTAATCCACACATCCATCTCAACATTCTCATTTCTGCCATATCTAACTCTTTCTCCTTTGCTCTTTTTACTTCCCATGTTTCAACTCCATGCATCATTCTTGGTCTTACCAGTGTCTTATAAATCTTAGCTTTAACCTTTGCCTTAATTCTTAGATCACACAATACTCCTGATACCTTCTTCCAATTGTTCAGTCCACACTGCTCTCTATGGGTTATCTCTCCATCAAATTTTCCATCATGGGTTCCCTCTGATCCTAGATATTAATATTTATCCACTCTTTTCAATAGCTCCCCCTGCTCACTAACTTTTGAATCCTGATCATCATTAAACCTCATATATTCTGTCTTCGTCTTATTTAGCTTTAATCCTCTATCTTCCAAAGCCCTTCTTCATTCTTTCAACTTCCTCTCCACTTCCTCTTTTCTAGTGGTACACAACACAATGTCATCAGCAAAAAGTATGCACGAGGGAGATTGGTCTTTTATTCCATGACTCAGCACATCCATAACTAGATCAAAGAGGTAAGGACTTAAAGAAGATCCCTGGTGCAGACTTACTCAAACTGGAATCTCATCTGTTACCCCAACACTGCTTTTAACCCAAGTCCCCATTCCCTCATGCTTATCCCTTACAGTCTTCACATACGTCTCTGGTACTCCTTTCTCTCTCATGCGCCTCCAGACCTTTTGATGTGGCACTCTATCCTAGGTTGTCTCCAAATCAATAACTACCATATGCAAACCTTTCTATTTTTCTTGATGCTTCTCTATGAGATATCTCAATGCAAGGAACGCATCAGCTGTTCCTCTCCAATGTCTGTCTGTCTGTGGTAATTTGCCTTCTAGACACCATCACTTTAAAGAGAAAAAAGGCCTAAAAATTGTGGACAACTTTCCCATAATAAAAAGAGAAGCACTTACCTGTTTAAATTGTTGAAGTGCTGAGTTCATTTTTGTTAGGATTTGAACTATGCCTTCAGCAGTTAAGCATGGTGCAGCGCTGGTACTCCTCAAGGTCAGGCCTGCTGGATGACACTGTAAGAACCCTGTCATAAAGGTAAGTGTCTCCCTAGCCCCTGCCATTAGCAAAGAGAAAAGTGAGGAGTGTTTTACTTTGGTTTAGTAACTAATTTTGTGCATGCATGCAAACAAAAAGTAACTTACATTTGGAGAGTGCACTTGTACTCATACTCGTGCCTGCTCACATGCATGTGAGGCTGCTAACCTATTTAATAAATGCTTTGCAGGGTCTGAGTGTAGCACCTGTGCAGAATGCACCTGTATCAGTCATGATTGGTATAAGTGAGCAGCGTGTCACAGGATTGGCTGTAAGATTTGTTCCTAGAGTATAAGAGGCTTTTCCTGCCTCTAGTGTTCATCATTAGACTCAGTGGTGTGGATAGTGTGGTCAGTATAATGTTTAAGGTTTCTTTATTTATTTTATTATACCAAACAGCAGCTTGGGCCTTACTTGTATATATCTTCTTTTGTTTAATAGTATAGATATCTCCAAGCTATTGTATTGTTTTGGTGGAGGTATTTATCTAGATTTTGGGATTGCGGCGCAATTTGCTTTTCCTGTAAATATTTTTTTGGGATTCTTTGAGCTTTTTGTGTGTAGTTTCTTCCTGATTGTTTTCTTTTTCCAGGAAGACTACTGTTTTGTGTATATACCTGTATATTTTTGTATTTATTTTTCATTTTGGGACTGGCAAAATTCACAGTAAATATTATTCACTATTTTTTATTGGGACATTATTTTTTTGTGTGTGCACCTGTAAATAAAACCCACTTTTGTTTGGGAAAATACCACCTTTTTGTGTCTGTGTCTCCATGTCCAACTTCTCTCAAGTCTGATCCTGGTCAGTCCCAAACTACAAGAAACCCAATGTATAGTCTGGTGCCAACCTTGCCACTACATGGGATGTAACACTATGTATCAACATAAATTAAAAATAATACTCAGTATAAGTTTAGTTTAGGTAGTGCAGAAATGCATCTTACTCATTTACTCTAATAGGTCTTCATTACACTTATAAAGCATAAGTAAATATGTTTTCATCTGTGTGAAGTGTGGCATATCAGGGGCCCTTGATGCACTGGAAAAATTACTTATGAATATGAAGGATTCACACTGAAACATGCAATACCAAGAGGACTATGCCTCAGTTTAGTCACTTCTGACCATTCTAAAGTGAAGTTATTTTACTAGTCCACACTGCACAGATGAATAACCACTTTCCTGAAGCATTGTAAATGTTATTGCCACCTAAAGAATCCTTTTCTAAGGTCTTGTTACATAAGAGCAGATTAATAATGGAGATGTTCTTGCATTACCTAAACTAAATTGTTATCTAATACTCAAATGGTATGTTGCATATTAGAAGATTAATTTACTTTACATGTTATTCTTCTACAAATCACATGAAGAAGATTAAAGAATATAAGTGTTAAAAACATGAAAGTGGTAAGAGTAATGCATTGATTGAGGTAATACAGAGTCAAAACATCTTTTAAAAACTTAACTTCAAGAAAATGATTTGTTAATTTGAAAAATGATGTTATATACAGAGGAGAAATTCTACTTTTACATTTAAGGAAAATACTGAAAAAAGCCAGAATCAAGGAAATGATGAAAGCAATCAACAGCATGTCTATTATCACTAGGAAATCCAAAAACTCATCTTTTCGTCCATTGTTTAACCTATTTAGAGTCAGAAGGAGCCACTACCTACTGCAGGAGCACACTGCAATGCAACAACCAGCCCTGCTGATCCCATTCACAGCTATAAGTGAACTTGACCTATGATTCTTGGTATGTTTGTGGAAAGTTAGAATCTGTGGAGAAAAGCTCATTGAGAGAAGATGTCAACTCCACACACAGAGTGACTGGACTGGGATTAAAATACAAAAATCTGGAGTTGTGGAACAGCAATACTAATTACTGCATCGCTATGCAGCACATTATTCCAAATAGATAGATAGATAGATATTTTTGCAGATTTTACTTGTTTTTCAATCACAATTAAATATATGTGATTTCAAAGTATTTCTCACAGTTACACTAAGTATGGCCACATAATTACAGTTTCCAAGGGTGTTCTTCCATTAAGGTTTTACACAGTGGCTCAACAGAACAGTAGAATAAAGGGAGCAATTGCTTTCTTGAGTTTACGCTGATGGTATGATTTTCTCCTATAGTAAGTAACTCATGGGATAATATGAAGAGAGCATTTCAGTGACTGGCAGTGCACCATAAATGAGCAATGGTGCTCATTTATTTTTCACCAGAGCTCATAACCATGTATTATTAATGTCATACAATAGTTTCTGAATAGAGTAAACAGATGCTCGGGTGATTATTAACACTTCAGGTTGTTAACACAGAAGAGGAGTGGTGTAAAATATTATATACGTTTCTTTACTTAAGCAAATAAAGTAAATGTGCAAAAACTGCTTTGTACAATGTATCAACACATTATCCATGCTGTTTCCTGTGTTCTGTTTTTGGTCATTCGTCTGTATCCTATTAATTTCTTCTTCTTTCAATCTCCTAGCACTGTCTTTCAAATTCTTTTATTCAATAATGCCACATGCTGATGAAGCTCTCAGGACTCCTTCTCCTGCAGTAGGTAAGAGGCTTTTCTGTTTTCTCTCAGCATTTATGGTACATCACGTTTTAGGACTCTTAGATTTTTCATTATTTTATTTTTTAGTCATCCTCATCATCAACACATTCCCATTGTTTCGACAAACACCATTTTGAAAGTATGTATGTTTAAGTTCTTATGTTGGAAATAAAAACCTTTTCATGCTGCACCAAAGTTCTTGTTATAGAAATGAGACATTTAATTTCTGCATTCTTACATATTGTAGTAAGGAAGATCTCTAATGGAGGCTTACTGTGGTTAGAATGACACCAAGTAAATCAAAAGTACATAAAGTTTGGTGCCTTTATTGACTAAATAAATAGAGGAAAGCATACTCAATAGATAAAACAAAGTACAAGGATAACATTAAAACCCCTCTGGAACTACTAGTAGCTGATGAACCCTATTTACATGTTAAAAGCGTCTCCTACTTTCCAACTTAAATGGTACCTTCTCACTTTCTTTCACTTAACCTTTTGCTTCATTCTCTCCTGCAAAATCCTGACTCAGAGATACCTTGGGGCTATTAGTGTGTTTTGCTCAGATTTTGATCATTTCTAGCCAAGCCCTGGAAACAGTTCTGGTGTCATCAGGAGTGTCGATTTTACTATAGAGCTGCCAGGCTGAGACTTCATCTATGAAAGGATCAAACCTGGGCCTTCAGTCATCCTTAAAGGGCTTTGTCTGTTAAACAGGAAACACAACCCTTACCTTTCCAGTCTGGGAGTATGTGCTGCTACTGGCCTCCTGCTGGTCTCCAACGCTGTTCCTAATTCATGTTGCTGAGGCAATGTGCTTCCTCGAGTCTGCCATGTGGTGTTCTAAACTCAGATCATCCCAGTGTGATTTTACTAACTTTCTAAGTATAACACCAAGTGCACATAGTGTCTGCTGCGTCTGCTGTTTACAGCATGCCATGCACCCTTTCACAACATACACTTTAATGTACATATACAGTATATTTTGCATGATAGTATGTACAGATAGTAATATGGATTAAAATGAATTATCATTAAGTCTTTAATTGAAACTCTTAAAAACAGCTCAACAAGTTCTTTGAAATTATTTGAAAGGTTGGTGAAGTTGTCACATACTCTTTCCTTGGCACAAGCTAGTAAATTTTAACATTATCATTTCAGAACTCTTCTAAATTAGGAATAAATGTACTGTTCTCTTTCCATTTGGTGTCCCTGGAGCCCTTAGGTGGGGATGCACAAATTTCTTTGGAAGTCAATCCAGATGCTGAAACACTTTTTGGAGCAAAGACTGCAGAATTAAATTATATTTAGCTGGAGGTGCTAAAGATTTTAGAAATTATTGAGGTACTATAGGTAAAATGTGTTATCAGTGATACATGGAATGTGAGGATGTCATAATATTGGCAAATGATGGATTAGGGTGGTGGTCCCCATTTTGGAAAAAAAGGGATCCAGGGAATGTGTTGTTGAAGAAGAGATAGTTGCTCCCATAAGCAAATAGCAAAACAACATCCTGTATGTGACAACAAAATGAAGGACTTTTTCTTTGAAAGTGAGACTTCGAAAGATTATAGAAATGTTTGAAACATTGCAATACAAAGAATGGCAGTTAATGGGGCATTAAAAGTAAACAATGCTTTAGTAAACACTTGGAGGGCACACAGATACTGCAGAGCAGTGTAAGGCCAACTGTTAGCTCCACTTAAGATACACATTCTGCAGAGCTTTGGGTTGAAAATGAGTACAGTATCAGAACAGTAGAGAAAATCTGAACAAATCCTATGAAATATTTATTTATGCATGTATGTAGATACAAGGAACAAATTGCAAGACTATTGTTACTTAATGTATATTGATCTTTGAAGATTTTCTTTACTATGTTTGCCACACTCATTCCTTACTTTAGTATTTTAGCTAATTATATTTATAATACTCTATACTGTACTTTACTGATATTATTTGTGCAATTAAATATTAGTGATATATTGATTTGCTTTGCATTTTGTTAGCTTAATCTACTTCTACATACCAAACAGAAAAGAGAAACCACTTCCCTTTTATTCTACAGTTCTTCCCTCTTGACAATATTTAAGAAACATTAAAAAACTTTAGAAGAGAACAGGCCCTTCAGCCCAACAAAGCTTGCCAGTCCTGTCCACTTAATTCCTCCAAAGTAACACCAGATCTAGTTTGGAAGGTCCCTAAGGTGCTACTGTCTACCACACTACATGGTAACATATTTAATGTGTCTGTGGTTCTCTGTGTGAAGAAAAACTTCCTAATGTTTGTGCAAAATTTATCCTTAACAAGTTCCCAACAGTGTCCCTGTGTTCTCGATTAACTCATTTTAAAATAACAGTCTTGATCCACTGTACTAATTCCCTTCATAACTTTAAACACTTTATTCATGTCACTTCTTAATTTCATTCTGCTTAAACTGAAAAGACTCATCTTTTTTAATCTTTCCTCATAATCTGAATTCAGCCTAGTCGCTTTTTTCTGGACATCCAAAACTGCACACAGTACTCCAGATGAGGCCTCACTGGTGCATTATAAAGCTTGACCACATTGTTCAATATAACCTGACATTCTGTTTGCCCTCTTAATGGCTTTTGAACACTGTTCGGAAGTTGATACTGACGAGTCCATTATGACTCCTAAATCCTTCTAATAAGGTGTACTTTCAATTTTCAGACCTCCCATTGTATATTTAAATCTATCATTGTTACTTCTTACATGTAATACTTTACATTTACTTACATTAAATTTCATCTGTCATAAATCTGCCCAAGCCTGTATGTTGTCCAAGTCCCTCTTTAATGATTCAATGGATTCTAGATTATCTGTCAAGTTTGGTATCATCTGAAAATTTACCCATCTTGTTATTTATATTCCTGTCAAAATCATTTATATATATTAATAACAGAACCGACCCTAGCACTGACCTCTGCGGGACACCATTCTTAACATCAGCCAATTCTGATAGGGTTCCTCACACCAACACCCGCTGCTTGCTGTGTTTTAACCAATTCTGCCCCCATCTACACACTGCACCCTAAATGCCTGCTTTTTTAGTTTGATGCCTAACCTCTCATGTGGGACCTTATCCAATGCTTTCTGAAAGTCAAGATAAATAATATTATATGCACTGCTTTGGTTGTGTGCTTTTATTGCTTCTTCATAGAATTCCTGCATATTCTATAAACACTGCAGTGATCTTGGGATGCCTTTCAGATTATTTACATAGCTCATTGTACTTTGTACATTCTTACAAAATTAGATAGACAATGCCAGTAGTTAGACATCAATGGATGGGTCAACCCAACAGAGTTTTAGCTTGCAGGCATGGTAAGGCAGCCATATACACAGACAATCCTTCTCCTAAAGTCTTAAATGCATGACCATTGTCCATGATACAAGATATGTGTGCATCTTTAAATGGTGTAGTAAAGGTGATGCTCTTTCCATGGTAATCCAGACAAAATTCAGTTCTTTTTCTAGTATTATGTAAACCTATGACATCTATGGTTGTTATAGTTGATTTGTTACAAGGAAACCTGTTTGAAGTTGTGCCAGTTTTATTTAGGAATGTTGGATGATCATTTTGGATGGTGCACTTGAGGCATTCTGTAAGTTTGTGTTTACATTGGTTTTAATATGTGCAATACCTTTATCTGCCAAGTGAGAAAACCCTAAACTAATAAGTGGATGCACTTTCTGGCAATCTGTCCGTAGCAAAAAGGTAACCCAACCCTTTAGTACTGGTGTGAGTGGTCACCCGTGAAAATGGCTACAAGGAATATAAAGTACTACACATGTGCCTAAATGGCCATTATAAAAGAAAGAGCGGAGTGTGTGGCTTTTTGCAGTTTAGGAAACAAGCAATCGTTTTTTTTTTCTTTTTTCTTTAGTGCCTTGGTTTGTGATGGGGCACCTGACTACATTTGTCCAACACTGTTTCACAGTTCCTACGAGTAATATCTGAATATTTGAGTCCAAAGATTTGGTGACCCTGGGATATAACTTCTTTCAACCAACCTAAATGATCTCTTACACCAGGATGCAAAATTGCCTCTTATAACATTAGGGTTGGCCATAATGAACATTTGAAAGTTTTTAAACATGCAGAGAGGCACTATATGTAGCTCTGCATTAGAAGCCTCTTGTACAATAGAGAAATGTGAAGTCTGCTATATCACTGTGACAGGCAGTGGCAGATTTTAAGTTTTAGTTTTATTGTTGCAGGTAGTTTAACCTCCATAATAATAAACCTATAGTAATGGGTTTGTGCTCTTGGCCAGTCATATTCTTCAAAGTATTGACAGCCATTATACCGTGGAGATTAAAAGGCCTAACTGCACTCCAGTGCTAAGCAACATTTATAGAAGTACCCATCACACAAGTGCTGTCAGATTTTCCAGTCCATCATGTATCTGTAAAGAATAGTGCCCAAAATAACAACTAAGGCATTTCATATTTCAGGATTAGACTTTATGATGACAGGATGTGACCATGTGCTGTTTAAGCATGTATGCTCTCTCGTAGTATGCCAGTCTTCATTAACAGAAAACTTTATTATTGAGGCATGTAGAAGTAACACTAGGACACAGTCGAGCCAAAAAAGATGCTGATGTTGAGTCTGACGAGAAGATGGGAAGAGAATCAGCTTGTGAAGAAACTTAAAAGTTTCTCTCGCACTTTCGCTGAGTTTGTGTCAAACACTATTCTGTCCCTGACCATCTCATCTTCGTTTGCATAAGCACAGTCCTTCACCAGCAATTTTAACTCCGTTACAAAGTGATCAAAAGTCTCGTTTATACCCTGCATCTTCTCATTGAACTTGTATCTCGCGAGGCAGTCAACTACAAAGTACATGGGAGGCGTGGTGATGGGTGACGCAACTCTGCCTCACACGGCAACCGAGCTGCAGGATATGGCCGTATATATGTACGTAAGTAGGATTCAGTTATGACCATTACAAGTAGAATTTCAAAATGAAACCTGCTTAACTTTTGTAAGTAAGCTGTAAGGAATAAGCCTGCCAAATTTCAGCCTTCTACCTACATGGGAATTTGGAGAATTAGTGATGAGTCAGTCAGTCAGTCAGTCAGTGAGGGCATTACCTTTTATTAGTATAGATTACCGCCACACAGGAAACCAAAGGCTTGCTCATGGATAGCCCATCCAAGAAGACATGATGAATAAGGATGTCTGACATTGTGGTCTGGTTTTTTGCAGAGTTATCACTATAGAGTTTGCATAGGCTAAACAGCAAATATTTGAAGTTAGCCCAGCCTAATGGAATAGGCCCAGTCAATGTGAACAAACACATTGAATTAGGCAGGTGTTGGATCTCTTCATCAACAAATATGGAATTTTTTTTCCAGTATTGCTACAATATATTTAAACAAACGTTTCCCTGATAGGGTCATTGGGTTTGCAAGAAACATGTTTCATACAATATGTTACCTTGGTCAATAGCAAAGCAGAATGTCATATAGCAGCCACAGGCGTTAAATGAACTGTATTGTCTGACTTGTCTACCACAGAAAAAAGAAACTGACTCAGAAAATGGTGCAATAGGAACTGAATCTCAAGTGGTTCCATAATTTGGCAAATCCTAACATTTTAGTTAATTACAAGATAATCCAGTGATTAGTTTGCATGCCAATATAATGTAAAGTTTTAAACTCTACATCGTGGTAAGCACTGAAAGGATTGGCTTGAACCCTTAATGACTCTCTTTTGAAATAAATGGATTATAGAATAAAAAATAAGGATTATATGGGTTATAGGTTTACACTCAATACTGCCAGGATAAACTCTGTGCACCTGTGATCCTGTATTGGATGAGGTAAATTTGACAAAGAAACTTTATGCTATGTAAATGTGGCATAGATTGGCTTTTGTTGGGGTTTATTTCATTAGATAGTTTTGGTGTAGTGATTACAAGTGCTGTAGTAACCTTATGCCCAGTCTCCATATCAGTGTTTCTATAGGAAAAAAATGGATTTTGCCTGATTAATATCTTTTGATACTCTAGCAGATTTTTTAAGGTGATACAAGCATAAGAGAAATCTAGTGTACTAAAAGAAACCCTGTACCAATGTACATAATGTTAATATGCAAACCTATTACAAGCAATGACTGAGTCAGGAACTTCAACTAGAATTTAATCTAAGGAGTTGTGAATCCATGGTGCCCACCATTCAACAACGTTAACGTACCTAAAAAAGTAACAGTTATGTTAATTTAGTCTGTTTTTCTATACATGTATCATCCCTGTCAGTTGACAGATTTTGCAGTCTGGTTCAGTTCCTTTACTTGTTGCTTTTCTTACCAACCTTGGGTTGAACCTCATTCACATTTGACTCTCCTGATGGTCTATGAAATGCTCTATTGTTAATGTTATTTCTTAGTTTTAAAGGGTTTGTATAGAATTGGTGTCATCATTGTGAGTCCAAATTGAATTTACTCAGTAATCCAAAGATTTACTGCACTAATCTAAGTGAATGGTAATCCTGATGTTTGTTTCCATATGTTATGCACAATCTTTTATAAACTCAGACTGCTTTGCTATTGACAATTTACAATATTTACTAGAACATTTTTTCCCATTAGTTAAATTCAATTCCTTTTGCACATGATCTGATTCACAGCTATAAATAATGGATTACAATTAATCAATTAATTTACTATAATAACTCCTTTTAATTTCTGCCTCATGTAGAAATATATACGGGGGAGGGGGGCACAGACATAAAATGATGCATTTTGTTAGATGGTGAGTAAATTAGCTATAAGAAAGGATAGATAATTTCAAGAGAACATGACAGTTTATGAGAAAGTGAAATATCAGAATCAGAATACACATACAAATAAGAAAATTACAGATTTTCTGTTTACATCATATCTCTTTCATTAAAGTCTTACGACCAAATATCAAGAGTGCCTTATACCATAACTGTTTATATTATATTTTGTTCGATTAGCTTAGAAAGTTGTGATAGGTGATTATTAGGTTATCCTTGACAAAGATAAGGAAATGTTCACAGCATGCTGATGAAATCTGAACCCCGAAAGTAATGTAGTATGTAGACTCCTCCATTGGGAGTTTGCAGCATCAGCCTAATATCTTTGACAGCTGCTAAGGTTAAAATGTGGAGATTTGTTTGACTCATCAGATGTTGTTCTCATCTATTTAAGGACCTGAGAGACAAGAGTCTGTTTACACGTGAAGCATGAAACATACAAAACAGCTTGAGGAAGAATATTGAGTTCATACTAAGTGCAACACATTATTCCACCTGTCACACCCTACATGTAAAACTGCCTTGTAACAGAATATGCTGTACACTCAGTATGATAAATGATCCTGGCAGCAAAGGAGATGTACACAGGGGACTACCAAAAGCCTTTCAGGTTCAATTAATTTTAGACCACATATCATGAAACAATTACAAATGTGGCCGAAGACCATGCTCTTCGAAAAGTGATCCTCACTGATGCATTATTTTATTTTTTTAAGAATCAGTTCTTACTCTTTTCTCTCTAAATACCTTTGACTCAGATATTTCATTGTCTTGTGTTTATTCCATTAATTTCTCTCTAAACATGTCCTGCTGTGTCTTTGACTGCTTTGAATCATGTTGTAATTTTTGTTTTTCTGTTCTTTCCTACCTCAAAAGTTTTTAACTCTAACTGTTGAGTAATTAAGGACACAATTTATGTGCACTAAGAAAATGAAGACAGGCTATGAAGATATGATATGAAAGCATAAAGTTGTGAACATGTGCTATGAAAATATGCTATGAAAACAGGCATCGATAAAGGGGTGAAGTATTAAAAGTTAAAACATGCAATATTCACTGTAGCTGTGACATTATTTTTGAGGGGAGACATTTTACTGTATGTTAGTTTTTATATAGTGTAAAGCAGGACATTATTCTATATGCAACCAATCATATCATGTAAAAAATAAATGAATCCCCATTTTGTTATATTTAACATCAAACAAAAATGTAGCTTTTGCAAGAATTGTAATGTTTCCACTGGCAAAGCTCACCGTGCCACTGGATGCTTTCATGAAATATCGGATGTGTTTTTTAAAATTCATTTTTCAACTGAAAATAGGTTGTTACTTCAACGAATATACAGTAGATAGACTGATTGGTATCTACTGCACCATAAAGATCTATCTAAAGTGCACCCATTCGTATTGAAATTTCAAGTTTGGAATTTTGAAGTTAAGACAGATAGTGTCAGAAGTTACATAATTGTGCAAGTTTACCACCTCTGTGGCTGATAATTAGAATTAATCAGTGAATTTCGCCAATTTGCAAAGTTCGCGTTTGCAACATACTGTTATGTTACATACTGTTAATTTGACCAGTTTAAGGGAACTTTTTCCCCAGCATCCCATAATGATTTGTGAGGCCAGTGAGGCTTCCTTCGGAGTGGTAACAGCCAACATTGGATGGAAACAACCCCTTAAGTATATAATGCTGATCATTTGCATTACAGACTCTGTGGGACATAGTTAGCTGTAGAACAGATAAGTAAATAATGCAGGTTCTCAAAATTTTATTTTTATGAAACAGATACAGCATAAATAATACGTTATCTTTGCTTATCTCCAAGCCTTCAGCTTGACTTCAAAGAAGGACTTCAAGCCAATGCACAGTTTCAATCATGACGTGCCACTTTGAATTTTCTGCCTTTAAAAGACCTACGTATTTTTCCAGACTTTTGACTACAATTTCGGCATTTCCGCTTTGTTTTGATGAAATATATGATTGCACATCTCTGGTTGTGTTCTTTCTTCTTTGATCTCACAGAGGCACGGTGGTGCAGTGGTTGGCACTGCTGCTGCACTGCTCAGGTCACCTTTTTGGCCACAATAATAGGTCTAGTATAGTTGGCAAATATTTCCCTAGCCCTCAGGGACACTTTAAAGATGACTGCACCACTATAATTTGGACAAATCTAGTTCAGATAGTCCTACCCCACCGACTTCAATGCATTTTGCTGAGTTCAGCGATATTTGCAAACATTTCAGTGATTTCTCTGAATTCGAGGCGAGGTGAACACTGTGGAGTTTGCTCATCACTACTGATAACAGACAAGTTTAGTTGTTGGGTTGTATGTCTGTGAGATCTGCATCCTTCTTTTTATAATGATCACCGGCCTCCTGTGAAACTGAATTAAAGTAGGCAGGTCTGAGAAAATGATGTTATCTTTTAATTGAATGAATCAACAAAAAACAGATAATTATTTTTTTGTTGCGCTTACAGACATTATTAGGTTGTTTCAATATGTGATGGTGTTGCTACTTTATGAATGCTAGGTTTTTCTCAGGTTCTATTTCTGTTTTAACCTGGTGTAAAGTCCATCCATTTTCCAACCTGCTGAATCCGAACACAGGGTCACAGGGGTCTGCTGGAGCCAATCCCAGCCAACACAGGGCACAAGGCAGGAATCAATCCCAGGCAGGGTGCCAACCCACCGCAGGACACACATAAACACACCAAGCACACACTAGGGCCAATTTATAATCGCCAGTCCACCTAACCTGCATGTCTTTGGACTGTGGGAGAAAACTGGAGCACCCAGAGGAAACCCACGCAGACACGGGGAGAACATGCAAACTCCACGCACGGAGGACCCGGGAAGTGAACCCGGGTCTCCTAACTGCGAGGCAACAGCACTACCACTGCACCCGGTGTAAGGTCTCCATGGCTTTATTTAAAATACTTTTAATTATTAACATAGTGACTATTTTCATACCCAATTACATACAATCAGAATAAGTAATCACTCTCTTAATTTTTAAAATGATATTGGACGGGTTTATGATTATTTCTCTAAGAATGTTTTGCAACGCAAAAGTGCATAGGAGAAACCAAAATACACAGTCAGATTTCACATTTACACACAAAAAACATGTAAACTCATTACAGGCAATAACCAAATCAGGAACTGAACCCAGATTCGTGGAACTGTTTTTGTGCTAACTACTGCACAACAATATCACCAAGAAAAGTCATAGTTATGTTTAATCCAGTCTGTTTTTGCATAGTGTTCTATGAAATGGACAGACAAAGAAGCCTTGTTCAGTTCCTAATCCCACTTTATTTGCTGTATTTCCTACCAGCTCAGGGTTGAAACTCATTGGGGTATCATCCCCTTTTACACTTGACACATTTTGTGCTTAATTTTTTATACACTTTAATTAACACTTCATATAAACACCTTTTGTTCTGATTACAATAGTAAGTCTTAGTTAGGTCTCTATCATTTTAGCACGACCGGATTATGCAATTTTATCTCGCTCTTCTTTCACAAGAGTTCATCCTTTCTTTAATTTTGAGGGGATGACCTGCACATTGCCCTTTGTAAAAGACTCTGCTGATGTTCTTTAGAATTGAGAGTCCAGGCTTTGACAGGGGTATTCACTAATGGGTGCTGGCATCTTTAAACATATTACATCATGTGCAGGGTGACAGATTTGTTTGGAGGTGATCAAGGAAAAAAAAACACTTTTAAAAATTATAGAAGAAGACCAGTCTTCTTTGTCCTCCAGCAGATCTCTATTTACTCCTACAAAAAACTTGCTTCATCCAACCTTATCCTACAGAAGCTAGAATTAACCACCTGCTTGTGATATTTGGCTCCGATGAACAAAGGTAAATAGCAACAACGTAAACAAACGAAAACAGCATTAACTTTTTTTTTTTTAAGTTTTTAACTTTTTATTTAAAGCAGAAACAAAAGCCCAATGATACTTAAACCAACAGTCTGGGACAGGGCCACAAGCAGCAATATGGTCATTCTTTCCACAGTTGCAGAAGTCTTAACAGCCTACTGCTACAGACTGGATGATTTACAATCTTACCATCTCTAACATCACTTTTGGTGTCAATCCACCTGTTCTCGCTTCTTCCTGCCTGGCCTGTACCACTACCAAATATGCCGACACTTGCAGGTCTCAGGAATCGCATGGGGTCATAATCCTAGAAACTTTGGGGCAGCTGAATGAGTAATTCAAATACACAACCAACAAAAAAATGAAAAGAAAAAGTACCAAGTAACAGAGGCAATACCTTGAAAAAAGAGAAATCTTTTTTTAAGCCCTTCTTTAGTTGATTTCCCCATATACTTTACAGTATTGTCTTGCAGAAAGGTGAAATTCAAATATTACCTTTCTGGCATGATGAAGCAGGTTTTGAGTCAAACGTTACTGATATCTGGGAAATTCACCTTTTTCTGTAATTTTAAAAGAACATCAGTAAGCAGTCCCATGTCATGATGTTTCCAATAGCATGCTTTACAGTTGGGGATGTGTTGTTTGAATGATGAGCTGTGTTGACCCTATGGCACACATATCTTTTGGAACTAAGGAAAAAAATAGTGCTTGCGTTATATTACACAAGTTCATGGTTTTGGGAGGGCAAATGTGTTTTTTGTGAAGTTTATATAGGGATGTTGTTCTTTTTTGTGAGAAAAGGCTTCCACCCTACTCCATAGAACATGCATAATCTTTAATTTTCTTGGACTGGCCAAACAATGACATAACTTCCTGCAGTTCCTTTAAGATTGCTAGTTTGCTAATTGGCCAATAGTAGGCATCTTAGAAGCCTCCCTCATGACCATAGTCCTTGACCATCATGAATTTTGCCATATTTCCTCCAGTTCTTAATGATGGTCTTTACAGTGTTCCATGATATTGATATCGATATGTATTTATAAAAGTAAAATTCTTTTATGTTCCTCTTCTGATCTTTACTGTTTAATAAGATCATTTGATTTCTTGTTAACTCAGAGTGGAGTATGGTCATCTCTGCAGAGTAAACCAGTAAACTTTCATGGAAATCATACAGGAACAAATGATGTTATTCAGGTTAATCAAAATCACTTCATTTCAAGCTAAATTACTTTTGTTCATGATTTGATTTGAAATTGGTTAAATCTGAACATCGTTACAACCCCCATTATAAAGGATGTTCACTTAGGCCACCAAGGCATGAAAAGTTTTATTTTTACTTTTATTCCTAGAATACACCCACTTCTTTTTCACTCAAGGCATTTTCTTACTCATGGTCTGTTTGCTTTGTGCCAATTCAGGAGATTATTAGTCACTTTGTTTCAGCCTAACCAGTCACACAGTAAACTTTCAAGTGTGCCAGAAGTAACAGTAAACAATTAGGTAAAAACAATTTTATCATAGGAAAGTCATCATGAAGCGTCGACAACAACTGTGCTTGTGTACCACTGAATTTGTATGAATTGTGTGAGTAGTTTACTAAACACAGCTCTGTGAACTGTGCCTGTTGCCTGATAACAAGAAGAGTGTAAATTATGGCTATTTTGCAAGCTACAGAAAGAACACATTTCAGCCAGGTGACTCTACAAGAAATGGCAAGCTCTGCTAAGGGCATACAGTGATGTACTGCAGTGTCATTTAAACAATAGAGGGGGTGGAAGAGGAGGTTGAGAGCATGCGCTGATTACAGCATGTTGCTGCACCCAGAATAGACATATCAGGTAAATTTAACTTCTCTGTTTGATGCAGTGTAAATATCCTTTAATAGTCTTACTATGTAAACAGCACGTCTGTTTGGTTTTGTTTTTTGTTTTTCTTGCACACATCATTCTTTTGTACTGGCTATGTTGTTAACAATGACAGCCCATTGTTAGTAATTAGTAGTGGCCATACAGTGCATCCGGAAAGTATTCACAGCGCATCACTTTTTCCACATTTTGTTTTGTTACAGCCTTATTCCAAAATGGATTAAATTCATTTTTTCTCTCAGAATTCTACACACAACACCCCATAATGACAATGTGAAAAAAGTTAACTTGAGGTTTTTGCAAATTTATTAAAAATAAAAAAACTGAGAAATCACATGTACATAAGTATTCACAGCCTTTGTCATGAAGCTCAAAATTGAGCTCAGGTGCATCCTGTTTCCCCTGATCATCCTTGAGATGTTTCTGCAGTTTAATTGGAGTCCACATGTGGTAAATTCAGTTGATTGGACATGATTTGGAAAGGCACACACCTGTCTATATAAGGTCCCTCAGTTGATAGTTCATGTCAGAGCACAAACCAAGCATGAAGTCAAACGAATTGTCTGTAGACCTCCGAGACAGGATTGTCTCGAGGCACAAATCTGGGGAAGGTTACAGAAAAATTTCTGCTGCTTTGAGGGTCCCAATGAGCACAGTGGCCTCCATCATCCGTAAGTGGAAGAAGTTTGAAACCACCAGGACTCTTCCTAGAGCTGGTCGGCCATCTAAACTGAGCGATCGGGGGGAGAAGGGCCTTAGTCAGGGAGGTGACCAAGAACCCGATGGTCACTCTGTCAGAGCTCCAGAGGTCTTCTGTGGAGAGAGGAGAACATTCCAGAAGGTCAACCATCTCTGCAGCAATCCACCAATCAGGCCTGTATGGTAGAGTGGCCAGACAGAAGCCACTCCTTAGTAAAAGGCACATGGCAGCCCGCCTGGAGTTTGCCAAAAGGCACCTGAAGGACTCTCAGACTATGAGAAACAACATTCTGTGGTCTGATGAGACAAAGATTGAACTCTTTGGTGTGAATGCCAGGCATCACGTTTGGAGGAAACCAGGCACTGCTCATCACCTGGCCAATACCATCCCTACAGTGAAGCATGGTGGTGGCAGCATCATGCTGTGGGGATGTTTTTCAGCGGCAGGAACTGGGAGACTAGTCAGGATAAAGGGAAAGATGACTGCAGTAGTGTACAGAGACATCCTGGATGAAAACCTGCTCCAGAGTGCTCTTGACCTCAGACTGGGGCGATGGTTCATCATTCAGCAGGACAACGACCCTAAGCACACAGCCAAGATATCAAAGGAGTGGCTTCAGGACAACTCTGTGAATGTCCTTGAGTGGCCCAGCCAGACCCCAGATTTGAATCCGATTGAACATCTCTGGAGAGATCTGAAAATGGCTGTGCACCGACGCTTCCCATCCAACCTGATGGAGCATGAGAGGTGCTGCAAAAAGTAATGGGTGAAACTGGTCAAGGATAGGTGTGCCAAGCTTGTGGCATCATATTTAAAAAGACTTGAGGCTGTAATTGCTGCCAAAGGTGCATCGACAAAGTATTGAGCAAAGGCTGTGAATACTTATGTACATGTGATTTCTCAGTTTTTTTATTTTTAATAAATTTGCAAAAACCTCAAGTAAACTTTGTTCACGTTGTCATTATGGGGTGTTGTGTGTAGAATTCTGAGGAACAAAATGAATTTAATCCATTTTGGAATAAGGCTGTAACATAACAAAATGTGGAAAAAGTGATGTGCTGTGAATACTTTCCGGATGCACTGCATGTCTGAAGTCACTGAGCCTCTGCTATTTAAACATAGTCTTCCTGGTGCTCAAGCTTGGGATTCATGTCTTAAAAATAACCTTTGATGATAGTGTAGTTAGGGAAAGAAAGTCCCTTGGGTTGTTTTTTTTTTTCAAATTAAAATTTTGAGTGAAGTATTGTGTTTTGATAATCGGTTCTCTTAATTGCTGTGGTGGGCTGGCGCCCTGCCCGGAGTTTGTTTCCAGCCTTGTGCCCTGTTTTGGCTGGGATTGGCTCCAGCAGATCCCCGTGACCCTGTAGTTAGGATATAGCAGGTTGGATAATGGATGGATGGATGGTTCTCTTAATTGTTCATGGATTCTTGACTCCAGCCTGTTGTTTGACTTCTCCCTCAGGTTGTTACCAAATATTTTTTCTTCATTTTGTGGTCCATCTTTCACAAAAATAAACAGCCTTTTGTCTTGATTCTTTTCATCTGACATTACAAAAGCATTACAAAGAAAATAAATCCTTGATGTCCAGCTTAGTCAAAATAAATGGCAGCATGTCAGTCTGTTACTCACAAGATTTTAAAACTCTTCATTTCACCTGTCAGCCTGTCATTTAGCAGTCTCATATCCATCACCTCCTTTTCAGTTGGTCTTGTGCTGTCTACCCAATTCCAAATTCACTTTTGCAGTTGGCAGTGATCACTACCAGACCTGTTTGTGGAGTCAGTTTTCAGTTCAGTGGCAACAAACTAGAAGTCATATTTATTTCTCAAGTGCACAAAATATGTTGTTTTATGATCCTGTATCTGGTCAGAAACAGGGAGAGAAATTCAAAGGAAATATAATTTGGTGCTAAAACTGTAAATTGGGCCAATACTAGCATGATAAAAGCATCTAAAATAATTTACGACAAATCAGCAGGAGATTACATTATTACCCTGGCCCTATATAGCCAGATAGAAGCACTAACCAATAGCATCTAGCTCCTAATTAACACAAATAAATGCAACCTTCCTAAAAAATGAAACAAAGAAACAGAAAAAAATCACAGAAAAACTATACTTAAATTTGTTCAATCATACCATGCAAAAACACAAAACAAATACATTTCTATTAAAATAACAAAAGGACAAAATGCCAACATTTCTTTTTTGCTTTTCAAAGCACATTAGAGCAGTTGACAATTTTTGACACAAACCCAGGCTGCCAATTATAAGCAAAAATTACCCGTTATGTTACATAACAACATGGTTGTGCCCTCAACCCTGCACCATCTCAGGCATCTTTGATTCTAGAAGGCCATGGAAGTTCATCAGTAAAATGAAAACAATCTGGAAAAGCAAACCAAAAGAAAAATAATGTATAAAGCTGTGTGAAATACCATGCAATTTGGTGTTGAACCTGACTAACAGTATTACTGCTGTTAGCTCTCTGTATGGACACTTGAATTCAGTGTTTTCCATGTATCAGACCACCAATGCCTTCTGCTGCTTTCAGGCAATCCTGCTAGCTTTGTGCCTTTCATAGTCTGTCTTTTGCTCCCAAAGATACAGTTTTGTGTTATCCTCTGTAAGTAAATAGATCAACACCACCACAGTTGGCCCTGCCTATCCACTATTGCTACTTTTTCTGTCAAGTGAGTTCTTTTTACAATGGGCATTTCCTGTTAGGCCTGTTTGGCCATTTTCTTCTTGCAAGCCTGAAGTACTGGTCACAAGACAAAAACATCTACTATTTTATAAACATATAGTATATAATAAAATGAACTAAAACGTAATACAGAACTTATAGGTTATTTTTTATTCTAGCCCACATTTTACAATAAACATGGTCAAATATTACTGGGAGAGGTAGTTCAATGCAGTTGAAAGAGCCTGCCACTGAGTGATTTAACACCTCTCAAGTTAAAGTAGAAGTCAGAAGCCCTCCTGTTTACCTTTACCTTTAGCTGATCTGGATGAACTGATTTTCAGTCTCAGTAGTGACAGTTGAAAGCTCTTCAGGGGTGACTTAAGTAAAGGGAGAGGGAGAGTAAACCTGTAAATATGAGCAGTGCAAGAATTAAAGAAAAATAGCATGAGAGCTCATACCGTTTGATATGATGCAGCAGAAGTTAGAGGGCCACTTGCTCTGTTGAGCAGGGGGACTTCCCTTAAGCTAAATATAGATAAATATTGACCTCTGAATTAAATGTGCAATTGAATGAGCTGCAGATTCTGTTCTTCAGACCCTCAATACGTGGCAAGCCAGTCCGGGTGAGGGTTTGAAACAGAGAAGGGCAAAACGTTGAACGTTTCCTCACCTGTGTCAATTGTATTAGACCTTTATATACATAACAGATGTTTTCAGTAGAGTGACAATGTGTGCACTGTTTCCTTTAACGTATAGACTAAGCAAGTCAATAAGATGAAGATTGTTATGATTTTAAACTCTACCTGATGGAAAATATAAAAGGGACTGTAATGCAGTGTTTTAGAGTATAAAATCACCATAAACTGAAACTGTACACTGCTTATAGTAAGTTTTAAGTTTGCTCAAATGAACCAGGATGAACTGTAAAGGAACTAATTTACAAAGGATTTCACCAGTCCCTTAAGGTAATTTACATTGAGATCATCCTCTCTTATACAGTCTTCCTGTTTTGTAATGCATCTGTTTCTGTCAGTTTACAACTTAATGGTAAAACAGATAAGCACAGGATCAAAGCCTTTTAGCAAAGGCATCCATCACAAGAATAGCTAGCCAATCAAATGTGTGTAGTATCCCTCATGGGATTTCAATAAAAGTAATGTCTGAAGGACTGAAGAGACAATATAGGAAGCGATGTCAGAGACTAAGAAATGTTGGAAAGACAGAAAGTGACCATCTCATCTAGATGTCAGAGAATGTACACTAATGCATCACGCAATTGCTGATTTAAAAAGCCACTCATGACAACATCCACCCTTGACATGGCAAGTTTTAAAAAAGCTTTTCTATGATGATATCCAGAATTTTGCTATTTTAGTTTATATTATACAGTGATCCCTCGCTATATTGCGCTTCGACTTTCGTGGCTTCACTCCATTGCGGATTTTAAATGTAAGCATATCTAAATATATATCACAGATTTTTCGCTGGTTCACGGATTTTTAATTTATGGTACGTTTCCTCAGTTTGTTTGCCCAGTTGATTTCATACAAGGGACGCTATTGGCGGATGGCTTAGAAGCTACCCAATCAGTGCATGTATTAAGTATTAAATAAAACTCCTCAATGATATACAATGTGCTTCCTGCGCGGTGCTTGATTGTTTGCTTTTCTCTGTATCTCTCACTCTCTCTGACATTCTCTGCGCCTGACGGAGGGGTTGTGAGCAGAGGGGCTATTTGCACAGAGGCTGTTTGCCTAGAAGATACGGACGCTACTCAAAAAAATGCTGAAAGACTACCTTCACATTGCTCCCTTCTTTGCTGCCGCTTTATCATGGTGCGCATACTTAAAAGCCCAAAAGCACGTATTGATTTTTTGATTGTTTGCTTTTCTCTCTCTCTCTCTCTCTCTCTGACATTCTCTGCCCCTGACACGCATTCCTTTGAAGAGAAGATATGTTTGCATTCTTTTAATTGTGAGAAAGAAAGAACTGTCATCTCTGACTTATCATAGAGCACAGTTTAAACTTTTGACTAAAGGGTGTTATTTCATGTCTAGAGGGCTCTAATAATGTTAACAGTGTGGGAGAGTTTATAAGGGCTTAAAATATAAACTGCTCAAAAAAATTAAAGGAACACTTTGAAAACACATCAGATCTCAATGGGAAAAAGAAATCCTCCTGGATATCTATACTGATATAGACTGGGTAATGTGTTAGGAACGAAAGGATGCCACATCGTTTGATGGAAATGAAAATGATCAACCTACAGAGCCCTGAATTCAAAGGCGCCCCAAAAATCAGAGTGAAAAAATTATGTGGCAGGCTAGTCCATTTTGCCAAAATTTAATTGCAGCAACTCAAAATTGTACGCAGCACTTTGTATGGCCCCTGTGTTCTTGTATACATGCCTGACAACATCGGTGCATGCTTCTAATGAGATGACAGATGGTGTTGTGGGGGATCTCCTCCCAGATCTGGACCAGGGCATCACTGAGCTCCTGGACAGTCTGAGGTGCAACCTGATGGCATTGGATGGACCAAAACATAATGTCCCAGAGGTGTTCTATTGGATTTAGGTCAGGAAAGTGTGGTGGCCAGTCAATGGTATCAATTCCTTCATCCTCCAGGAACTGCCTGCATACTCTCACCACATGAGGCCAGGAATTGTCGTGCACCAGGAGCCACTGTACCAGCATAGGGTCTGACAATGGGTCCAAGGATTTCATCCTGATACCTAATGGCAGCCAAGGTGCCTTTGTCAAGCCTGTAGCGGTCTGTGTGACCCTCCATGGATATGCCTCCCCAGACAATCATTAACCCACCACCAAACTGCTCATGCTGAATGATGTTACAGGCAGCATAATGTTCTCCATGGCTTCTCCAGACCCTTTCACTTCTGTCACGTGCTCAGGGTGAACCTGCTCTCATCTGTAAAAGCACAGGGCACCAGTGGTGCATCTGCCAATTCTGGTATTCTATGGCGAATGCCAATCGAGCTGCATGCTGCTGGGCAGTGAGCTCAGGGCCCATTAGAGGACATGGGGCCCTTGGGTCACCCTCATGAAGTCTTTCTGGTTGTTTGGTCAGAGACATTCACACCAGTGGCCTGCTGGAGGTCATTTTGTAGGGCTCTGGCAGTGCTCATCCTGTTCCTCCTTGCCCAAAGGAGCAGATACTGGTCCTGCTGATGGGTTATGGACCTTCTTTGGCCCTCTCCAGCTCTCCTAGAGTAACTGCTTGTCTCCTAGAATCTCCTCCATGCCCTTGAGACTGTGCAGGGAGACACAGCAAACCTTCTGGCAATGACATGTATTGATGTGCCATCCTGGAGAAGTTGGACTACCTGTGCAACCTCTGTAGGGTCCAGGTATCGCCTCATGCTACCAGTAGTGACACTGACTGTAGCCAAATGCAAAACTAGTGAAGAAACAGTCAGAAAAGATGAGGAGGGAAAAATGTCAGTGGCCTCCACCTGTTAAACCATTCCTGTTTTGGGGGTCATCTCATTGTTGCCCCTCTAGTGCATTTCATTAACACCACAGCAGATGAAACTAATTAACAACCCCCTCTGCTACTTAACTGACCAGATTAATATCCCATAAGTTTCATTGACTTTATGCTATACTCTGATTAAAAAGTGTTCCTTTAATTCTTTTGAGCAGTATATAAAAATAACCATACAAACATATGGATTCTATGTCGCGGATTTTCAGCTATAGCGGGGGCTTCTGGAACGCAACCCCCGCGATCGAGGAGGGATTACTGTACTTTCTTCTATTAGCATTATTATCTATACTAATAAAAGGCAAAGCCCTCACTGACTCACTCACTCACTGACTCATCACTAATTCTCCAACTTCCTGTGTAGGGAGAAGGCTGAAATTTGGCATTCTTATTCCTTACAGCTTACTTACAAAAGTTAAGCAGGTTTCATTTTGAAATTCTACACGTAACGGTTGATAACGGTCGACAACGTCCACCATGTTGAACTTTCTTATTTATGGCCCCATCTTCACGAAATTTGGTAGGCGGCTTCCCTGCACTAACCGAAACCGATGTAATTACTTATTTCGATGGTATGCCGCCACTGTCGGCCGCCATATTGAACTTTCCAACGTCTCTAATTTTCCAACTTCCCGTGTAGGTAGAAGGCTGACCCCATCTTCACGAAATTTGGTCGGTGGCTTCCCTGCGTTTTTGAATGAGTGAAGTAATAAAGTAAATATTAGGGCAGCTGGTGCAGGGCAGATTGCCATTTTGCTCATCCTGCAGGGTTCATCAAGGCTGAGAGGTCACAATTCAATTGAAGAACAAGCTGGACCCCATCAGTTGCTAAATGACATATAACCAAAGGGTGTTAAACCTTTGTGTGTTTTGTAGACACCCGTATGTTTGTTAATGGTGATGATAGTGAGTCCCTATGTGGAGTACTGAGGAGTGACAGGCATGAAGCATCACTTTTACATACTCTTGTGAATGGGATTCTATGTAGAATACTACAGAGTGACTAGTACTTCTGATACGTAATTGTGTATATAGGATCTCTGTGTGTGTATTGTGGCCTGTACGGGGTACTCCAGCCCCCAACACAGACATACACTGGCACAACTCCAACACAACACAGGCTTTTTATTGCATTCTTTCTTGGGAGACTCTTCCCCAATCTTTCCTACAGCAGTAAACACAGGCATGATCACAATACAAAGCAAAGTCAGTACTCTCCTTCTTTGTCTTCTTCTTCTCTCTCCACCTCGTCTTTCCTCCAGCAAGCTGCTCTAGGAGAATTTGACAGGGCTGTAGAAGGTCCTTAACCCATCAGCAGGACTGGTATCTGCTCCTTTGGGCAAGGAGGAACAGGATGAGCACTGCCAGAGCACTACAGAATGACCTCCAGCAGGCCACTGGTGTGAATATCTCTGACTAAACAATCAGAAACAGACTTCATGAGGGTGGCCAGAGGGCCCGATGTCCTCCAGTGGGACCTATGCTCACTGCCCGGCACCGTGGAGCTCGATCAGCATTTTCCATAGAATACAGTATATACAGTATATATATGTATATGTATGTTAAGCTTAAGGTTCAAGAGTAGACCAGCCTAGTAACAAGCCTGTTAAGTCTCACAGATCCATTGATGATACATACAGCAACATAACAATTGTCATAACTGTCCCTTTTGTTTCCTCCAAATCATCAACTCACCCAATATTTCACTATTGCCATGTTTATCATGCGCAACATTGAAACTTTTTGGCAAAAGATGAATTTCAGAAAACACTGGGAGAATGCTGAATACCCTTTTTCAATTATTATTTGTGCATTTCTTTTTGTGCCATTGCATAAGGCCGAAATTAAATCAATTTCACTTTTGAATTATACTTTTCAATTAAATTGAATTATAAAACATTCATTTTGATGAAAAACTCTTTTTTATTATTGAAGGCAGTCTTTATAAAGAGGACATATTAAACAAAAAAAAACTCAAGAGAAAATACATTTCTTGGCTGGTAAATCATATTGATTCACATTGCTTATTAAACTCAATTTGTTTAAATAGCACTGTACATTTGGTATTTTTACTGACTGGTTCAATACCAAAGATAAACACAGAAAAAAACAGTTAATACAGTATAACCAAAATATCCCAGTAACTAATATTTTCAGTTGTGTTAACCAGCTTCTTCAGTTCGGACGACTAGAAAAAACAGAATGCTTACAGTAGCTAAACACTTTACTCTTATAGCAAGGGTTCAAGTCAAAAGGTTTATGTGTCTAGACTGCACAAATCTGAAGTTACAGAAGGATGGCTATATTAGGAAAACATCTGGAGGTTTTCCTAATGATGGAAAATGCAGATACTGCGTCTATGATCTCTCAAACCTTATTTTAATAACAAATCACGTCAGAGATACAGTATCCACAGGTATTGGCTATCCTGAGAGAGAAGGACTGTAATAAACATTATGCTAGGCTTCTCATTTGCAATGTACTGTATATACAATGTCATGCTCCAAACAGGAACATTTACTTCAGTGTGTTCTCAAAATTCAAAATTTACCATATTATTTCTTTTTGAAATCAAGTTCTATAAAGCCTACTGCTTTATAAAAAATCCATCAATTCATTTATGAACATACAGCTACTTTGAGTGCAAGACAGGAGCTCTTTCTGGGTGAATAGAATGATATCAAGAATTGCACAACCTTTTGAATGGCTTAGGTAATCTAGCAAAATGTACACATAAGAAATGTATCAATCCTGAAGTGACCCAGTCTTCCAGCATGGAACTACAGATGTTGCACTATTAAGGTGGCATCAATGTTTGAATGTTTATCCATGATTGTTAAACTTTGTCATAGCTGAAAAAAACAACTAATGATCTGTTGCTATGTGTGAAATTAAGAGAGAGGCAATTCACTGCCATTGTCATTGTCTTATTAAAAAAAACAGAACTAAACATCCACTTGCCTTATTCAAAACAAATTTTCAAAGCTTAGATTTCATCAAGGTTGCCCAAAAATCAATCAGTGCACAAACTGAAGGGACACATACTAGCATCTATAATAAGATAATGGCTTTTGGACCTAGTAATGCTCTCATCTGATTCCACAACTAATACAAACCATCCTTTGGAAAATGTTGAGATTCATGATCCACATGATATTGTTGAAACATTCACATCTCCACTCAGCTTTAGATATCTGTTTGCTGTGTTTGAGTTTAACATTTTGCTGGATTTTTACCTGTCTGCTCAAGGTCCCTAATGTTCAGTCAAATGTGGAGACCATTCATTGTGCTTATACATCCACTGTTGCTTTCAGCTGGCCTGGTTTCTAGTTCTTGCCACACTATGCATCAGCCATGTCTTCCCTTCTTCAGCATCTAACAAAAGGAGGTGTTCTGGATTTAATCATCAGGCCATCAATGAATCTACAAATATGCTTACTACTCCCTGGCCTTGATCCATATTCACTCAGACAGTCAAGTCAGAATTACCTGTGATGTGTCTGTTTCTACACTGAAGACTATCCTTTTTCATATGAAGTTGAGAAACAATTGGGCTTTACCTCCGCTGGACCAAATACTACTTAAGTAAACTACTCTTTTGAAGAGTGGAAGGCAGTGGCGTGTATTTGGGCTTTTGAAAATTGTGCATGAATTACTTATGCAGTTACCTATTTACTTTAACCACTAACCACTAAGCTGTTTTATTCATAATTTGTTCTTTTAGGGCTAAGGCCACAAACTACTGAAAATGTACTGATGAATGTCAAGAATCTATGTTGTTTTGATATTTTAAATTGTATTTATTTTTTGGTTTGAATTACTTTGACTATTTAGGTATTTAGGTTTTGTCTGAGGGTCATGAATGGGGTCTGCCATATAGCTGACAGCAATGATAATCATTCACATGACCTGGAAGTCATATGAAGTGTGTTGTTGTCTCTGCTGAGAAATACACTCAGGGTGTTGCTTCCACCTCACAGAGATGATACTTCTGGGAGGCAAACTCAGGACGTTGGAATTACAATCAGCAAGTTCTACTATTGAGCTAAATGAAGATCAATGTTCATCCAGAGAGCAATCTCCCTGCTAGTTGTGGAGAGGCTTCTCATGGAACCGTGGAGAGGCTTTGCAGCTCACACCCCCTGCAATTACCGCTGAGTCTCCAACTGAATGAATCCAAGTCACAACCCAATTTTTCTCTGCTGAGGATTTTACTCAGGGTGTCATTCCATCCATGCTGCTAGGCTTCCTGTGGTAGCATTGCTGGGACTTGAATTTGGGAGTATAAGCCAAAGGTTCTACCATTGTGCCAAACAGTCTGTGACTCAGTTGTATAACTGCCCATAATTCCAAGATCATGCATCTGCATCCCAGTAGGGGCATCCATCTCAGAAAGGACAGAAACTAGGAGAAGGAGCAATACCCTTAGCAAATTCCTAAGCAGAGACAGATGTCCCAAATGCTGTTGTAAAGAGAGCAAGGAAACATCTTAACTTTGGATTAAAACAAAGAGAAAACACTAGCTTTAGTTTTGGTTAAGAGTTATTAAAATAAAGAATAATTAGAGTTTTTTTTGGCTTTCATTTAATTTTGATTTTTGCCTTTGAGTTGTGATTGACCATTTATTTTTTTTTGGTAACCTTCATCCTATCTCCTTAAGTAATTACTATCCTTTAGGAAAATCCCCAAAACTGCACTTCATTTATTTCAAAATTCACATGGACGCATGAATATAATCCTGAACTGATTACCTCAGCTGATATAACATTTCTCATTAACCTATTATCTGTTTCATTAATAATACTGTTACATCATTATTATTTGATAGGAGCTCATGCTGATTCATTCTAGTACATTTGTGGAATTACTACTGTTGTTACTTTGATGTTATTAATTTTTAAAATTATTATCATTCCAGTAACAGTTTGTTTAGGCCTTTTCTGAGAACCAGTGCCATATTGTACATGTCAGTGATGACTATTGCTAGCAATATCCGCACATGGTATTGTGCATGAAATCACAACAGGACTTCACATCACTAAAAGAAACAGCTTTGATAGCTTGGTGCTAAAGAACCTCATAAAAGAAAGAAACAATATAGTTTAGTTACTTTGATTTGATCTTTGACTAAAATCTTGCCTAATGCTTTGGTTTTGGTTAAAGACTTCTTCATACAAGAGTACTAAACTTATAGCTAATTTATGATGATGCTCTAGAACATCCCTAAAGCAAAGATGATTTATCTCTGCCACTCAGAGCACTTTTAGGTTTATTTGAAACAATGCAGTAACATAGAGATGCAGTTCACTCTGGGATGGGACGATGTAGTGGCAGATGCGACAGTCTGTTATCTGATAGCCTGTCACCTCAACTCACCTTTCACTTGGATTTCAACTGCTTATTTAAAAACATAGTATTGCTTCAACAGCTAGCATCCGTACTGTATGTCACCATTAAATGCATCTGTCGATAAAAGCTTTATTGGCACCGATGTTGAGAGTGTTAAACCAGAGTCATAAACAATAAACTTCCAGTTGAAAATAGAGGATAGGAAGGTGTGTGATAAAACAGAATGTGATAAAAAAATAACTATTTACTGCATTTTAGAGGTGGGAAAGAAGGCAGTGATGGTTTAACAAATGTGCAGGTAGACAAAGAGAAGCAGTAGATTTGGTATTTTCCTTTATTTTGTGCTTTGTGTCCTTCCTTTCTTCCTGACTCCCTTGAATGTTTTGAATAATTAATACAAGTCTTGTGTACATTATCATATTTCTTTGCATTAATCTTGGTAGGGCTGTCACTTATGTCAAACGGTTTATTTGTTCTTAGTCATACCTAAGCTTGCTCATTGCAATATTTTGGTTAAAGAAGAGATTGATATACAGTAAGAGTAGGTGTAGAAATGTACTATTGCATACCAAATGAAATAATGCATGTCTTAGTGTATTTCACATTTTGGTAAATCCAAAGACTGAGCAAACATAGCATTAAACTGTATTTTTCATGTGTTTGTCCTACAAGGTTTTACAGGAGTTTCTGAATTTGATTTGCTGCTTTAATAGTATGTACAGTCGATTCCTGTTAATTGGACCACATTGGGACACGATCATTTTGGTCCTAATAACCGGCTGGTCCGATTACACGAACATGCCCTATACAGGTGCAACCAAGACGGGACGTGCTATAAGTAACATTTTAAAATGTCACTGTGACTTTTATTGTGCTGCATACGCGTATGGCCAATGTGCAAACAAGAACTACGTACATGTACATGTACGGTTGCTTACAACTTTGTTTATTGAAAAAGAAATCTACAAATTCAAATGATCTACACAACACTCAGCATGCGAAGCACAATAAAAAAGGTTACATTACCAAATTCCAGTCAACGTTTGAAGAACTTGTCTAGTGTGATCTGACACATTCTGTTTACGCACTGCACTTGTTTACACTCGACTTCATGTCACCGGCTACTGGGCGGTCCGTTTTAGGAAAGAAAGGGCAGGCATGTTCACTCCCAATGGTTTGCACTTGGTACAAATTATCTGACTTCCTGACCTTTGATAAAAGCATACATTCTCCTGGGGAGCTCAGAGATCCTCCTGATGTCGCTGACCCGCTTTACATCCGCTTTCCGCGGGTGACTTGTGGCTTCTTTTTCTTATTCTCTGTCACGTTCTTTGGTCTGATTAAACAGAATTTTGGTCCAAATAAGCGAACAATATTAGGCTTATGTACTATGATCAGTTTCGGTCTGAATAAGTGGCTGGTCCGATTAACCGGTGGTCCAATTAACTGGAATCGACTGTTGTTATCCAACCCATTTTTGTGTTTTTCAGAAGTTTACACAGTATTTTAGAATACATTTTTATCAATATCAAAATGACATTATCTCTTACTCTTAATGGCATATGGCATCAAATTAACTGCTTCAATGCTGTCTCCATTAAGAGCTGAGTCATGCATTAAGTCAATTCAAATGTTTCATTAACATCAAGAATCGGCTATAAATTAACTTACTTTCTTCTTTATGTTTACTTATATAAAAGTAGTCCCGACTGCATTGTTTATCACTATAATTGCATTGTGAATTTCTTTTATATATAATAAAGTAAAATTGTATTCGAATTTTATCCATGTTAATAATAAGCAACTTAAAAATGGGAGATTTTGCAAGTTCTTGACTAGTCATAGAAACCTAAACCTCAACATCTAATTCTGATGCTCATATAGTTTTGTAATGCTTTTTATGCAAGACACATGGACTGATTCCCCCACTCTGACATGCTTTAAGTGTTTGTAAAGCATACCCACAGATACTGTATCTCTGGAATTAATTTGATGTAATGTTTGTCAGGTAATAATAATGAGTTAATACACTAGTTATAATTGGTACTAATGGAGCTTGATAGTTTGAGTTCCAGAATAAAAGAAACATGGTCAGAGATAACAATGGTATCCTAACTGCCATCTTTAACAGAGGTCAATAACTAATTATCAATAAATCAGAACTTAATGTTTCTGAACCTATATATTTGAGACAATATTTCTTTTATGTCAGTGCATCATATAGGGAAATAAAGCAGAAATGAATTAATGAATAACCATGATGCATTGATGTCAAAGGAATATTGTTTCAGATACAGGTGGAAAAACCTCCATGGTTCCAATAGGTTGGGTTCCTGGATATCTTTCTGTCAAAATCAGAACTTAATATTTCTCAACCCATATTTGAGATAATGTTCCTTTTACTTTAGTCATCATAAAGGGCAAAAAAGCAGAAATCAGTTTATGAATGACCATGATGCACTGATCTAAAAGGAATATTGTCTCAAATAACAGTAGAAGAACCTCCATGGGTCTAATAGGTTGGGATCCTGGATATCTTCCCATCAAGGGATTTCATCAGTCTATTGGAGTCCAGACAGAGTTTCATTTACTTATCCTTCATCACTACCAGGATTCTATGTAATGAGGCAAAATCTTCCTTTAAGCTCTGCAGGACCGAGTCACAGTGCGCAATTGAGTTAATTCCTTGCCTGTCTAGTGATGTATTTGAATTTGTAGTGTGATGAGCATGCTTACATTTTGACTTGTCTCATTTACTTCCTTTAAGGTAATCTCTGCCACTCACAAAACACAAAAGGTGTGCTGTTTAGATCTTACTTCTTTTAGGAAAGATCTAAACAGGTATAGTAAAATTTCTGATCATTTAAAAGTGAGCGTGCCAGGGAATAAACTAAAAGATGGTTGTTCTGCACAGTTAAATAACCTACATACCCAAGTTTCTGAACTTCCATACAGTTGGCATGAAAATTAGAAGTTTTGAAAGCTGTACTAGAATTTAAGAATTGGAGCTACTATAACAAAAATTCATTATTTAAAAAGCATCAGTTTCTATGTCTGTAGAGTTATGCATGTGATCCCAATAGTTACTTCCTTTACCAATGTGCATTGATCTTTGACTCAACCCACTTCTTTCCATTCAGATAAAGTATGTGTTCAAGGACAACACTTTGTATCTCATATTTGGCACAGTTTCTATTCTCAATTGTATTTCAAGTTAACCATTACATCCAGATATCAACCTGTGTCCAATGATCAAATTAAAAGAGCAAAGATATGAAAAAATAGTTGTGGTCCAAAAGTATGTGGTTTTACTCAAACTAGAGTAATACCTTAAATTGGAAGAATGTTAGATAAATGATTGTGCTAGTAGATGTTCTGTGTGAATATGTTTGAATAAAAACTACTAGTTTTATGAATATCATTTGAGTCAGTTACTGTACATGATTTTTTGGACTATTTGCCTAATCTTAAAATAGTACTGCTCCTTAAACTATGGGTTGCCGCCTTTCAGTCAAGTAAGGTCATAACTCATGATTACATTTAAATGAAATGAGTCACAATGGGTTGTTTATGCAGTTGACATTGCACTGCTAGGACATCCTGAGGCGAATCTCCAAGAGGGACAGTTCACAGTTGTCATGGACTGGGTCTCAAAGACACAAAGAAGGACAAGCCTGGGTCATGAGAAAAAAAAATTTAAGAAAACCTGGGCTGGAATATGTGAGAATTTAAAAAAATATATTGTTTGAGTAAAATAAATATATATATATACTGCATATACAGTATGTATGTATATATATATATATATATATATATATATATATATATATATATATATATATATATATATATATATATATATATATATATATATATATAATAGTTGATGCTGTAGAGAACATTGTAAATATGAAATTGGTCAAAAGGTTTGGCTGTCTGCAAGGGCCTCCAGTTAAAGGATTTTTTGCTAAAACTATCCCCAAAATAATAGGATTTCACACAAAAAAATACAACCAATGATACACATTAGTATGATCATATTTATGCATTGCTCATCCAGTTGAAATGGTCTCTTTAGTCCAGAGATGCTATGCTGGTTATTTTGTGACTCTCTTTCATTGTGCTTTCATTTTTAGCCTATATTGAACCACACATTTTGAGAATGTTGGCTATCTGCTTCACCTATAGCACTAAAGGGTGTCATGTCTGTTAGGAACAATGTGACAACTGAAGGATTTGTGTTTGTGGAAAACTTTAACACTTAATCAAAATAATTGTCTGTAGTCCTCAAAAATATGGAGAGGTGCAAATTATTGTTTTCAGGCTAATAATGTGTAAAAACTCCCTTTTACTTCTGAAAAGATGTGAAACACAAACAACCTTAAAAGTTTCAAATGAAATTGTAATCTTGTCTTATTTATGCATTCTCTTCCACTCTCTCATAGCATTAAAAGCAGCAATTCTGATTCAGCAATGGTTTCGGCGTTATATGGCTCGATTAGAGATTCGGAGAAGATACACCTGGAGCATCTTTCAGTCCATAGAATATGCAGGAGAGCAAGACCAGCTACAGGTTAGTTGCATTGTTTTTTTTTGTTTTTTACAGTTGCTTCACATATGAACCATCATATTACAAATAGAAAAGAGGTTTAATAAACTTACTTTTGTGAAGAGTTATAATTATTAGTAATTATTCATTTTTATTCTGACATTGAACTAGTACCTTTTTGAGTGTTGATTCCTGCTTTGGGCCCAGGATTGTCAGGATAAGCTCCTGCCCTGATTACATAAATTTGTATGATTATTAATAAATAATCAGTATTATAATACAAAATGGTCTGTATGCTGTAAAAATCCAAGGCAGAACAAACCTAACTTTAAAATCATTAAAATGCTTTGAATTTTTAGTTTAGTATGATTTGCACATGGATGCTGCTACTACAATGTAATGAGATGCCTTCTCCACAGTTTCAATTAAATTGAATGGATTCATTTTGCATAGCTCTCACAACACTAATAAAATAGCAGAAAGTTGCAAAAACTTATAATACATTAACAATACTCTTACTATGTTAAAAACACAGTTAAAACAGCACTTTCTGTTTGGTTGTATGTTGATGTTTCTTTGAGTGTATGCTGTAACAGTCTAGTACCTGTCCATTGTTAGTTCCTTCTATACAGCCAATGCTACCAGAGTAGGCCTTGGCCTGTAACTAGTGATGGGAAAATGATACCGAAGCATTGAAGCTTGTGTCAGTCAGTCTGAAGCGTAGTGAGTCAAATCACAGTGACAGAGCTTGTGTCAAAAAACTGTTGTCACATGACCCATGATGTTTGAAGCTTCGAATTTCATCAGTGCTTCACAGTTTGCTTTACTGGTTTGACAGGGTTTCATCGGTTTGACAGCTTTGGTGCTAAATTAAGAGATAGCCTATATAAAATGCATCATTCTCATTCAAAATTGTTGGGTTGTCAAGAGAGAGAGATTTGGAGAGCTTCGGTGACAGATGGCAACTAACAGCAGAAAACGCCGTTCAAAAGTTAAATCTCTCTATTATAAAAACAAATCCTGGAAAGGAAAAGCAGGGCGACGAGACGTGATCTTCTCGGAAGTTCTCAGAAGACATCTAAAAGACCTGCAAGACAAAAAAGACTGGCTACTGAGTGTCTTGGGGACCGTAAACATGAGACTTGGTGCCAACTGATTGTCCCAGGGCCGTCTCGCAGGGACGTGGAACATTAGATTCTTGCAAGACACACCCTTCTTATCAGATAAGAGCACGGACTGCCAGCAAAACACTCAGTCATTTGAAGGCACATAGCACCCACAGATCCTGTACTCTCAGCAAAGAAGAAAGAGCAGCATGGAGAAAAGAGACCCAAATGCATAGGAGAGAAACAAAGAGAAATAAGAGATTATGAAAGCAGTGGAATTTGAAAGGCTCAAACAAACAATGGCACAATACACATGCAGATAAAGGTACAGAATATGAAAGCAGAAAATTCGAAAATATTGTAGCGTTACAGCCAAGTTGAAGCCTTTTTTGTTTTAAGTGACTGTTTGGTCCGATTGAGGGAGGGCGGAGTACAGCACGGAAGACTGATAGTGGGGTATTGATTGAATTGGGCGAGACCCGGGGGATGAGGTGTTGGAAAGGGTGCTAGAAAGTTGTGTTTGGAATTATGAAGCCAGTGATTGTTCAAGTAGAACTTTTGTGACACTTTATCATGTCAGTCGCTACATTATCAAAAAAAAAAAAACATAGTAAAGATCGCATTAATGCAAACAAAAGGTAATTAAACATCAGAACCAGGTGTAACTGAAAAAATTGCAGGACAAATAAAGGTCAGAAATAAAAGGAAAAGAGTGGAAAACAAAGTCTTTAGCCTTCGCATCATTCAATGCACAAAACGTGGATTTACACAATAATGGACCATACCCTATGAGAATCTGTGGTCCCGCACCAGTCAAAGCAACGACATGTTTAATTTCATAGAATACACAGTCAAGTCAGGTGTATATTTATAATCACGGAGAAGCAATGTAAATTTTAACAGGCGACAAGAAAGGTAATGTATATATTCCACGAATAACATTAGACACAAAGGAGATTGTGATATGCCATTCGTATTAAAATGTTTACAGTTTACCGTGAGAATAGCTTTTTCTATTAACCAAACAAAGGGGTTGGCGAGCGAAACGAGCAGGGGGTGTAGCCCCCTAGTAGTATAAATGAACAAGGACCTTAGAAAAATAAAATGAACACCGACTTTTCTGACCTTTTACTGTACTGGTGACATGAGACCTAAACAATGAGTGCTGCTTCACTTGTGCTCTTGAGAGTTAGCCTTGACCTCAGTTAACCACCAGATGTCGTTGTTCATGCTGGGGCTGAGGTTTTAAGGCTTCAAATCTTTTTCAGCACAAAAAGAGCTCAAAGCTTCATGAGGCTTAATTTTTCCATCACTACCTGTAACATAATGAACTGGTTTATCGGGGTTCAGTGCTGATCAGTGGATGGATTAATGAATGGACAGCATTAATACAACTTATTTAGCGACTGATACCACCATTCACTGTACTCAAGCAAACTAAATTAATGTTATCTGTCACCAAGAACCCAAACTATTAGCACAAATGGTAAGTGGTTCATTTTCCGATCCCAGAGCCTATTACAGAGCCTATTCTATCAGCATTAGATGTCTTTATTTTGAATACCCATACTCACTGACCCAGGTCCATGAATTTAGACATACGATTCAATCTAACCTGCATATCTTTGGGTTGTGGGAGAAAAACTGGAGAAAACAGAGAAAAAACTCTTGGAGATAAACTTCAAGACAACAAAATCTAATAAAGCATCTCTGCGCTTCTCAGGGCAGTATTGTGATGTAGTGGTTACTACTGCCATTGCTGCTTCACTGTTTCAGAGGATAGATTTTGAACCCTGGCCAAGACACTGTTTATTCAGGCAGTAATTGGACATGGGGTTTGAACCTGCAATGCTGGAACTCTGAAGCAACAGATTTTTTGTTACAAGTTTTGAAAACTGTAATTTATATGATTAACTATGATTACTTTTGAAAATGGACTAAGTAGGATAAAAGAGAATGAATAGAACATTTCTACAGTGCTTGTGTTCATTTATTCATCAAACATTATCTAATCTTGTAAGTTTCTAGTACAAGTGTACTGTATTATTTAAACACTTAGATACTGATCACTTAAACCTAACTCTGACTAAGTACTATCACAGTATCAGGACTGATATGATAACTAAATAATTACAAAATGAAAGAAAGAACATTTTTGGTTTATAGTTACAATTGTTTAAAGACTTATTGTATGGTTTGTCTTTTACATTCCATGGCTAGAAAAGCAATTTACACTTCAAACCTTGTTGAAAGTAATATTGTGGATATATATTTTTCTTTTTTCCAAATGTTTTTTTTTTCTTCCCACATCCCAAAGACATTCTGGTTAGGTTGAATGTCAGCTCAAAATAATCCCAGTGCAAGTGACTGACATTATATATTTGAGCACACATAGCAATGGACTCTATGGTTGCTGCCGTATGCCTAGTGCTGCAAGGATAGGCTCCGACCCTGACACTCTGATCAAGTAAGCAGGTACAGTAATGGACAGATGCATTGCTACAACAAACTTGTTTAGTTATTGGTGATTTAATTTTCTGCCACTGCAACAAGTTAAATCTAATGATCTATAATTTACTTTTGGTTTGATCTATGCAGTCTTGACAGTGAGTGTGATCTGAATGAATTACACTTTTAAAAAAGAATATCTGTCAGCTTTCTTCTAAGCTGTATGAAGCAATAACACAAAATAGGGAGATATGCTACAGTCCAATAAATTGACTCATTATAATAAAAATATTTTAAAAATTATAAAACAAAAATAATTGAATGAATTATTAATGCCATAAGACCTAGATAAGTACTTTAACCCAGTCTAGGTCTATTCAAAATGAGGCTGTTGTTTTTATTTATTTGCAGTATTCTTTCTTTGATAAAGAATACTCAGCTGGATGAACGTTTGGAATTACTACTTCATAAAGTGTGATGTACAGTGGTGTTGACCCCATAGCAGAACAAGATTTGTCAGTTTAATAGTTGTAGAATGCTGTCTTTGAACTGGTACATGTATTGTTGTGAACCTTTAATAAAGTTACTTTACAGCACCCCATGTGTACAGCCTGATCTGCTTGTGGACAGCTGCTTTAAGGAAGCAGGACATCTCAACATAAGCAGACCAAATGATTAAGCTAAACCTGTTCCAATCACCAAAGCAGGTACCGTACCATGGGTGTCAAACTCCAGTCCTGGAGGGCCGCAGTGGCTGCAGGTTTTCATTCTAACCATCTTCTTAATTAGTAACCAGTTTTAGCTGCTAATTACTTCTTTTAATTAGCTTGACTCAGGCCCTTTAGTTGTTTCTTTTTCCTTAATTAGCAGCCAAACAATAATGAGACACAAAACAAGCCGCCACATGACCAGCTCACCTGTGCCCATCACACAATATCTGAAACTAAAGAATGGTGAAGGTCTCAGTAAGGTTGATCTCTCAACTCACCAAAACACTTTGACGATGTTCGAAAAATTGAAAATCAACAGTTTTGGAAATGTCAGCTGTGGCAGAACGAGTGTAACACCAAGCCGTGGAATTAAAAAACGAGTTTAATTAACAGCAGGAATTGGCTTCTTATTATGAAACTGGTTGGAGTTTGAAGCCCCAGTTTAGCTGGTTCATCTGTTGACTCGTTTCACGTCTCATTTCTGTTTGGCTG